>NW_022264041.1:0-36797 GCF_002021735.2 Oncorhynchus kisutch
GAAGAGTTGGACCAGAAGAGCCAGAGAATCATCCTACCTTTAATTTTCTTCCACACCAACCAAACTGGGAGTGAAAATACAAATATTTGACAACTTCTTAAAGTACAAGTCTGCATTAACCATTCTATCAGCTATTGAGTATGACTCCACTGACAATTACATGCTTAAGCTGCAACAACAGATATTTTCAGACAGCACCAATAAAAAACCTGCATACAGTACCTGCACACCTGAACACTACTGTAATATAGGTAGAACAGGTATACCCTTCAGGGGGTATAGCTCATCACTGTTGTTGCTGCTGTTATGTCAATCTGTGCTTCACAACTATGAACATGTTAGATAGATGTGCTGTTCTTACCTGTTATGACGGCAACAAGCGCTACAATGGTAAAGACAACACCAACAACAACCCCACCACCAATTTCAGAAGGCTCTGAAATGAAAAATACATTTTCGTATTAATACTTTGACAGGAGTTTCAGGTATTCAACATAGGACATTTTGAATGCTGCACTACAACACTAGCAGTGTCACTAACATATCAATAGATAAGATTAACACACTTAAGAGTGTCCACTCACCTGGACCAAACACCTCTCCAACTGGCTCACTGACTTCCCCACTAACAGAGTTCTTCAGCTTGCAGATATACTTGTAACTGTTGGTTGATTTGCCAGTGTCGCTCTTAGAGACAATCAGCTGTTTTCCTATGACCTCCCACGCCCCCTCTCCCACTTTCCAGCTGTAGGTGACGCGTTCAGCACCAGTGGCGTTGCCTTCAGAGGTTAGAATGCAGGAGGTTTTGTTGGAGTTGCAGGTATAAGTGATTGTGGGTTTGGGAACTGCCTCTGTAAATTCAGGAACGAAAGAGAAAGACAAAGCAGGAAAAAAATGCTTGTGAGGCACTGCATAATCTGCTATTTAATATAGAGGCACACAGACAGAAACACTTACTGATAACATAATATATATGTCCGCTCAAGCACTTTGCTGTTGAACTCCACATAATAAACCCCCAATGTCTGTTTTCAACATAGTGTAGCAATGAAAATGTCCTACAACACTTGCAGTGTTACTAACATATCAATACATAAGACTGTAACACACTTGAGGGTCCACTCACGTGACCAAACACCTCACTGACTTCCCCACTAACGGAGTTCTTCATCTTGCAGAAGTACTTGTAACTGTTTGGTTGATTTGCCAGTGTAGTTTCTTAGAGACAATCAGCTGTTTTCCTATGACCTGCCACGCCCCCTCTCCCACTTTCCAGCTGTAGGTGACTGGTTCAGCATCAGTGGTGTTGCCCTCACAGGTCAGAGTGCAGGAGGTTTTGTCTGGGTTACAGGAAGAGTGATTGTGGGTTTTGGGGACTGCCTCTGTAAATAGAGGAAAGAAACAGGAATCATTTGGGAAAATGCTTGTGAGGCACTGCAATACATAACCTGCTGTTTCTCCATGACCACACACACAAACACAGAACACAGAAACACTTACTGAAAACAGATAATGTATATGTCTTAAGCAGTTTTGCTGTTGAACTCCACAGAATAAACTCCCACTGTCTGTTTTCTTCAATCCACTGATTCTCAGCTCTCCAGTAGTCTGGTCCAGGGTTGATGTCCAGACCACCAAAATCCTTGTCCCACTCTGCCACCTTGTTCTTCCCATGCTTCCATAGGACGCTTGTGATGGGGTCAGGCACTGTGGACTTGTCTGGCGTCAACACGAGCTCACCTCCCACTTCATGATAAAGATCATCTAGGAAAGCAGACATTTCATACATGTATCAGAGTATCAATGTATCCAGGGTAACACATTATGGTGAGGGTATAAATATGTAGTCCTAACACTATTGGCATTGAAAGAGACATTATTATCAACCTTTACTGTTTATATCTAGAATTCTGCTTGCTGGGTGTATCTGGTCTATGTAGTCTGACCATTTTACCAGTATTTTCCCCCTCACTAACACCACTGGAGTAGAAATTGAACTAGACTACGCAACAGATGAAAATCTTTGGGTACACGCTGCCTCGGAGGCTGTCCACTATTATGCAATGGGTGGGTCCAATCCTGAATGCTGATTGGCTAAAAGCACATTCCAGATGGTGTCTACTGCACAAGTTATCATCGGCTAAATCTATGATGTTAAAATGCCTATTTACTCTGTTCCATTTGACTGCGCAATCCACTGTCTCCTCATCCCAGGCAGGGAAGATATACACTTGATCCCCACTATAAAAGCATCTAGACATTATCTCAGATTTGTATAAACCTTACTGTCCGTCTCTCTGACATTTGCAACATTGTTTCAATATTCAAATTTGATCTCCAACTGTACCATAGTAATGAACGTTTAGGGGTCGGGACGAGAGAGAGAGGCAGGCAGTGTTTCTCAGACAGTCAAATCATGAATCAGCTGGCATCATTTTTATGAATATATATACAAAGAAATGTCAATTTAAAAAAGGTATAACGAAATTAAGTGCGGCTAGTTTGCAGTTTTCCAGCTTCAGTTTGAAGTTATTGTGTTAGCTGTGTTGTTGGCTAGCTCTTTTGAACAACAGTGTCCTAACAAGAGTGCACATTTTCTATGCCAGGCAAAATCGTGCATCATTACATCATTGCTATGGATATATCCAAATAAATGTCACTAGAAAACAGCTTAAACAAATGCAGCTACTTTTTTTTTCTGTCTGCACTGTTTGACGTGACTAAGTTACAGTGGGGCAAAAAAGTATTTAGTCAGCCACCAATTGTGCAAGTTCTCCAGCAACAGCCCCAAAACATCACTGCTCTAGAGGAGATCTGCATGGAGGAATGGGCCAAATACCAGCAACAGTGTGTGAAAACTTTGTGAAGACTTACAGAAACATTTGACCTCTGTTATATACCCTTTGTTGGCAATGACCAGTATTGAGAAAACTTTTTTTATTGACCAAATACTTATTTTCCACCATAATTTGCAAATAAATTCATTAAAAAACCTACAATGTGATTTTCTGGATTTGTTTTCCTAATTTTGTCTGTCATAGTTGAAGTGTACCTATGACGACAATTACAGGCCTCTCATCTTTTTAAGTTGGAGAACTTGCACAATTGGTGGCTGACTAAATACTTTTTTGCCCCACTGTATATGCTTTTAAGAGTGCTATTTGAGGACCCCTTGTATTAAATGCTTTCATGGCAACAAGTTATTGAGAAATGATTTACAGTATACACACATCCATGCACACCCCGCCCCTTCTGTATGCTTGCGCCTTGGCAAAATTCGTCTGTGCGTAGCTAAACGGAATAAGAAGAGTGCGGTACTCATACAAACCCACATGCCATGCTTTTTTTCATTGAATTGATTCCCGACTCCGGCGGCTGCGCTTGTTCGTTAAGTTGCAACGCATATTGTGTTCATAAGGCACATTGATACATATCCTATACCTATTGTACATGACAATCAAACATTATGTGATAATGTTGTAGGCTAGGCTATACAATAAGCACACTAGATATAGCACACAAATATTAGGTAGGCCGGTCGGTTCAACTTACCTCCGGAAACCACCTTTTGCGCCAGACGAAAGCAGAAGCACAATCCAATGAACGTTAGTTTGGGCACATTTGCTAGTTAGTTTGTTTACATATTAAATAAAAGTAAGTTAAAATTAGATGTGCTAAAAAAACTGTGCGGCTCATAGTCTTCTTCGCTGAGATTTAATAGCGGTTGGCATCCCAAAAAAACACGTTGCATTACCGCCACCTACTAGACTGGGGTATAACGCCCTTATACTTTGCTAAAATAAATAAATAAATAACAAAATACCTTACCATCTAACACTAAAAAACAACTCACAAAAATACCAAAGAAATACCACACTCAACTATTTAAATATATTTAGTCCTACTTCAGGCCAACAGCCTGAAAGGATAGGACACTAGCACTTAACACACCCTGTAACTCTTCTGATGTAAAGTCTCGCAGACCCAAATGCCTCTCTGCAGCTGCCACCACAACCTCTATTTTCTGCGACTTACGTTCCATCCCTGCAGTACAGTTGATAATCATTACTATAAATGCCCAAAATCCAATCCTACTGAAACATACAGAACCAGTCAAAAGTTTGGACACACCTAATCATTCAAGGGTTTTTCTTTATATTTACTATTTTCTATATTGTAGAATAATAGTGATGATGTCAAAACTATGAAATAACACATATGGAATCATGTAGTAACCAAAAAAGTGTTAAATAAATCAAAATATATTTTATGTTTGAGATTCTTCAAAGTAGCCACGCTTTGCCTTGATAACAGTTTTGCACACTCTTTGCATTCTCTCAACCAGCTTCATGAGGTAGTCACCTGGAATGAATTTCTAATAACAGGTGTGCCTTGTTAATGTTCATTTGTGTCATTTTTGTCCTTCTGAATGCATTTGAGCCAATCAGTTGTCATGACGTTGCCCTTTTTGGGTACAGCAAGCCCCATCTCCCTCCCTCCTGCACACCGGCTGCTGTGGTCAGAGAGAGGTCCTAAATTCCTGAGGAGATTATCTCCTCATGGCCACAGTATAGAGACATAGTGAATTTTCATAGAGAACAAAAGAATTTCTTCCACCTCACAGAACTTGAGGTCCGAACAACATTTATGTTCCGGAGAAGGTATAAAAGATCGGTAAAGAATCCAGCTACGAACTGGTCCGTTTGTTACAACTTGGGGAAGCTCATGGGAGACGGTGCGGCCACATTACTATAACACTGTTCATATAATAGCCTCAGATATTAGGTTTAAATCTAATTGTTGTATAAGATGAATGAGTGAGGATGATACTGTTTTTAAAATTGTGTAATGTGATTTTGGACTGTTTAATGAAGGAAACTCCAATTCCCTTTTGAGTTTAACTTAATCAGTGGGCCGCCCATGAGCCCAGTTAGGGTCGGGCATCCTGGGAAAGGCCCTTTTCTGCAACTCCTGAATAAAACTCCAACTTTGAGAATGTCTCAACAGACCATGTTTCTCTCAATCACGAGAGGACAAAAGGTTGCAGACCAGCTTACACTCTTAGACTATCGATACCAACAGAATAAGAACAAGTCTTTGATAATAATTACTAGTCTGCAGCTAGGAATTCGCTATCATTGAACGCGAAGAACGACAACCGCCGAAACACCTATCGATAACGACATGAATGAATGTCTTTCTGAACTAACCATGACAGAGAGAGAGAGAGAGGAGAGAGAGAGAGAGAGAGAGAGAGAGAGTGAGAGAGAGAGAGGAAACTCTCCAACAGAAACTAACTTTTCAGCAGAGATCCCGACGACACACTGAGCATAAATATACAGTATATATATTGATTGCAATTGTTCCCGAATGAGTGAGCATTTATGTGAAAAGGATTAGCATTTCAATTGTTATAATTATCAACTGTGTGTTGTCTTATCTCAGTCGACCCCCACTCACTTTTGTACACCAAGCCGCCATGCCGGTTTAGCCCACTAGGGCACATCCCCCTATCATTTCTTGTAACCATATTTACTTTGTTTGATTGTGCACTTCTGTGATTGTTTAGTTAGTTAATAAATACATGATTTAAGACAATTGATGTATGGATGACTCATAGTGAAGACTGGGTTCGTGCAGATAACCAACAATTTACGACGTTTGGAATGAGACTAACGTGAGGTAAACTCAATAATTCATTAATTCGAAGACTAATGGATCAGATATAAAATATCTGAAAAGTTGTATTAGGAAATTATAACTTTGTAATCTGAATATTTTCCTTGGTGCACCGACTTCCTAGTTAATTACAGTTACATGATTAATCAGTTTAATCGCGTAATAATAATTACAGAGAATCTTTGATAAAAACTAAGTCTTCAGTTAATGATAGTAAAGACACATATTTGACGCCACCTGTGAGGACTTTAAAACTAGGATGCACGTTTGGTTCATTTTGATAATATACATTTATGACGCCCCCGTGCGAGGAATCTAAAATAGAATTGGACTTTGCTGTGGAATTCTACATATCAATTGTGCAAACAGAATTGTACAAACAGAATGCTTTCTATACAAATTGGTTGTGTGTGTGTTTCCATTTTGGAACAAGATATTTTGGGAACGCCTCCGGTCCTGTGTCGATAGCAATGAGTGATAAATTCCAGATTTAGTCCGTTAGGCCAAACGGTACTATTTCTGTCGGTCAATATTAACTTCTAGAGCAAGGGCAGAGAGCCAGTAAGGTTAGAAACTCGGGGACCGAACCAAAGTATTCTGTCCACCTACCGCACTAAGCAAGTGTGGGCAGACCACGGGCATATCTGTATTTATGTACCCTGTCGCTCCGGTCAACATAACGCTAGCAAAGCATGCTGAATGGTTTAATGTCTAGTAACTAGTAAACCCACCCTTTCCATGGTGAGAGGACCCTATTTTGTGCTTAGAAGTGATATTTCTGATCAACGTAGGATTAGCTTGCACGGGATGCTAAGCTAACAAAGGGGGAAACATTTTCACTTCCTGTTTTCCGTAAAATTCCTCCGCCTTGCGGAGTCCCGCCCTTTGTACTTCCGTTTGATTTCAACATTCTGCATCACTGGTGGTGAAGAATCGCAAGTACATCTTTCTAGCGCAGGCAGAACCCCTCGACAACATTCCTCTGAAAAGGAGGAGCAAAGGAGCATAATTCATTTTTTTTTTTAAATATGTAACTTTCACACATTAACAAGTCCAATACAGCAAATGAAAGATAAACATCTTGTTAATCTACCCATCGGTGTCCGATTTCAAAAATGCTTTACAGTGAAAGCACAACATATGATTATGTTAGGTCATAGCCAAGTAGAAAAACACAGCCATTTTTCCAGCCAAAGATAGGAGTCACAAAAAGCAGAAATATAGATAAAATTAATCACTATCCTTTGATGATGACACTCATAGGACATCATGTTACACAATACATGTATGTTTTGTTCGATAATGTGCATATTTATATCAAAAAACCTCAGTTTACGTACAGTAATGTTTTGATTCCGAAACATCCGGTGATTTTGCAGAAATACTCATAATAAACATTGATAAAAGATACAAATGTTATTCACAGAATTAAAGATAGACTTCTCCTTAATGCAACCACTATGTCAGATTTGGAAAAAAACTTTTTTATGTCCAAATAGCCACTCGTTGTTAGCGTGTTCAGCCCAGTAATCCATCCAGACAAAAACTCTAAAAGTTCCGTTACAGTCCTTTAGAAACATGTCAAATGATGTATGGAATCAATCTTTAGGATGTTTTTAACATAAAACATCGATAATGTTCCAACCAAAGAATTCCTTTGTCTTCAGAAAAGCACTGGAACGAGAAGTAACTCTGGCAGGAGCGCGCGTCATGAGACCAAGGCTCTCTGCCAAACCACTGACTCAAAGAGGTCTCATGATCCCCTCCTTTATAGTAGAATCCTCAAACCAGTTTCTAAAGACGGTTGACATCTAGTGGAAGCAGTAGGACGTGCAACCTCATCCATATCTCAATGTGTATTCGGTAGGCCAAGCTTTGAAAAACTACAAACCTCAGATGTCCCACTTCCTGGTTGGATTTTTCTCAGGTTTTCGCCTGCCATATGAGTTCTGTTATACTCACAGACATCATTCAAACAGTTTTCAAAACTTCAGAGTGTTTTCTATCCAATACTAATAATAATATGAATATATTAGCATCTGGGACAGAGTAGGAGTCAGTTCACTCTGGGCACGCTATTCATCCAAAAGTGAAAATGCTGCCCCCTATCCCCAAAAGGTTTAAAAGGCAATTACAAACACATACTAGTAGTAGGCTAGTCATTTCTGCTGCTCGAGATCTACATATTTTGGGTGATGCGAAACAAGGTCATCATCTCACTGGCTTCTTCTAGGCCGAGCTCTCATTGGCTATTGCTGATCATCGTTCTCAAAACGCGTTGTTGCACATCTCACACTACAACTCACACTAACCCTATTACAGGGGCCGAGTCACTGGCTTACTGGTGCTCTTTCATGCCGTCCCTAGGAGGGGTGTGTCACTTGAGTGGGTTGAGTCACTGACGTGATCTTCCTGTCTGGGTTGGCGCCCCCCCCTTGGGTTGTGCCATAGCGGAGATCTTTGTGGGCTGTACTCGGCCTTGTCTCAGGATGGTAAGTTGGTGGTTGAAGATATCCCTCTAGTGGTGTGGGGGCTGTGCTTTGGCAAAGTGGGTGGGGTTATATCCTTCCTGTTTATCCTAATAATATGATACATTTTAACCCAAAAGAGAGAAGAGTTTACTGAAGAGAAACAAACCTTCCCTGTACAGAATCTAAATATTTATCAAACAAACTATATATTCAACAAGTGCATTTCAACTGTTTTTTTTCTGGTACAGACTGTAGCTGTACTGGTCTCTGCTGGTATAGAGGATTTACCTATACTTCCCTATGAAGTAGGCAGAGATCAGTTTAACAGTTCTCATATATTGTCGAATCCAAGATGAAATCCAAGATTCTGTAAGAAAAATTATTAAATAAAGTTGCTTTATTTTGCAAGATCACAAGCTCTGAGCTGTTGAAAATTTCACCCACATTTATACTCTAAGCTACTTCAATAATGAGGACACATCAGATAGCACCAATAAGCAACATGCACACCTGAATTACTTCTCTGATTGTCACGGTTGTCCTAAGAACTGGACCAAGGCGCAGAGGATGTTGAGTTCCACATATTTATTTCAAAGTGAAACTTTATGTAAAAACAATAAATTAATAAACGAACAACGAAACGTGACTACGTGGTGCACAAACACAAAACAATACCCCACAAGCACAGGTGGGAAAAAAAGCTACTTAAATATGATCCCCAATTAGAGACAACAATTACCAGCTGCCTCTAATTGGAAACCATACAAAACACCAACATAGAAAATATTAACTAGAACACAACATAGAAATTTTAAACCAGAATACCCCCAAGTCACGCCCTGACCTACTACACCATAGAGAAACATGGGCTCCCTATGGTCAGAGCGTGACAGTACCCCTTGGAGCTGGACTGGACGCCGGGCCTGGACTGGGCACTGGCACAGAGGAAGACTCCTGTCTTGGAGCGGGACTGGACACCGGGCCTGGACTGGGCACCGGCGCAGAGGAAGGTACCAGCCTTGGAGCGGGACTGGACGCCGTGCCTGGACTCTCCGGACTGTGAACCGTCGCCGGAAGCGCCGGACTGTGAACCGTAGCCGGAAGCTCCGGACTGTGAACCGTCGCCGGAAGCTCCGGACTGTGAACTGTCGCCAGAAGCTCTGGACTGTGAATGCACACTGGAGGCCTAGTGCGTGGAGCCGGTACAAGTGGCACCGGACTGGATACACACCCTTCAGGGCGAGTGCGAGGAGCAGGCACAGGACGTACCGGACTGGGGAGGCGCACTGGAGGCCTGATGCGTGGGGCCGGCCCAGGTTGCACCAGATTGCTAACCGGATCCTCTGGTCGGATGTTGAGCAGAACACACTTGCACAAAATCTCTCTCATCTCTCTCTCTCCCAACTTCCCCATTGCCTCCCTGACGGTCTCTGGCTCTTCAGGGCGAGTGCGGGGAGCAGGCACAGGACGTACCAGGCTGGAGAGGCGCACTGGAGATCTGATGTGTGGAGCCGGCATAGGTTTCGCCGGACTGATTACATGCTCCTCCAAACGCCTGCGTTGCCACATACTCCTAGCTAACTCCATTCTCCAGTATCCTTCCTCACACTGTTCCATCGATTCCCAGGCGGGATCTGGTACGCTCCTTGGGTCGACCGACCACTTCTCTATCGCCTCCCTGACAGTCTCTGGCTCTTCCCTCTGCTCAGTCGCCAGCTCCATGTGCTCCCCCTAAAAATAATCTTGGAGTTTCTGTGGCCGCGGTCCTCGGCGTTGCCGCTGTCCCCCTATGCTCCTTGGCGACTCCCCGCCAAGGAAGGGTCTCGTGTCCTCTCATGTCCTCCCAAGTCCAAAACTCCCTTACTTCATTTTCACACTGCTTGGTCCTTTGTTGGTGGGATATTCTGTCACAGTTGTCGTAATAACGGGACCAAGGCGCAGCGGATGTTGAGTTCCACATATTTATTTCAAAGTGAAACTTTAAGCAAAAACTATTTATCAATAAACAAACAACAAAAGGTGACTACGTAGAGCACATGCACAAACACAAAACAATATCCCACAAACACAGGTGGGAAAAAAAGCTACTTAAATATGATCCCCAATTAGAGACAACAATTACCAGCTGCCTCTAATTGGGAACCATACAAAACACCAACATAGAAAATATAAACTAGAACACAACATTGAAATGTTCAACTAGAATACCCCCTAGTCACGCCCTGACCTACTACACCATAGAGAAACATGGGCTCTCTATGGTCAGGGCGTGACACTGATAGAGTTCAGTGTGTCAAATCGGAGGGCCTGTTGTCCGGACCTCTGGCAGTCTGTATGGGGGTGCCACAGGGTTCAATTCTCGGGCCAACTCTCTTCTCTGTATACATCAATGATGTCGCTCTTGATGCTGGTGATTCTCTGATCCACCTCTTCACAGATGACACCATTCTGTATACTTCTGTACACTGTGTTAACTAACCTTCAGACAAGCTTCAATGCCATACAACTCTCCTTCCGTGGCCTCCAACTGCTCTTAAACGCAAGTAAAACTAAATGCATGCTATTCAATCGGTCACTGCCCGCACCTGCTCGCCCGTCCAGCATCACTACTCTGAACGGCTCTGACTTAGAATACGTGGACAACTACAAATACCTAGGTGTCTGTTTAGACTGTAAACTCTCCTTCCAGACACACATTAACGTCTTATGGCTGGGGGGCAGTATTGAGTAGCTTGGATGAATAAGTTGCCCAAAGTAAATGGCCTGCTCCTCAGTCTCAGTTGCTAATATATGCATATTGTTATTGGTATTGGATAGATAACCCTCTAAAGTTTCTAAAACTGTTTGAATGATGTCTGTGAGTATAACAGAACTCATATGGCAGGCAAAATCCTGAGGAGAAATCAAAACAGGAAGTGAGAAATCTGAGCTTTGTATGTATTCACCAGAGTCCCCAATGAAATCCCCTTGAGATATTAATGATGTTGCACTGCCTAGGGGTTCCACTAGATGTCAACCATCAATAGAAATTTGAATGAGACTTCTACGGTGTTGTGGGACTGAATGAGAGCAGAATCTATCAAGTGTCTGGCAGTCAGCCATTTTCTGATCACGCTTATTCCTCATGGTATCCACTAGCGTTCCATTACTCATGAAGACAGAAAGGAATACTCCGGTTGGAACTTTATTGAAGCTATATGTTAAAAACATCCTAATGATTGATTCTGTACCTAGTTTGAAATGTTTCTTCGACTTGTAATATAATTTGTCCAATGTAAATCTGACCAGAATGAGCGTTTGGATATGTATACCAAACGTGCTAACAAAAGAAGGTATTTGGACATAAATAACTGACATTATCGACCAAAACAAACATTTATTGTGGACCTGGGATTCCTGGAGTGCTTTCTGATGTAAATCATCAAAGGTAAGGGAATATTTATCATGCAATTTCTTGTTTATGTTGACGCCATCTTTGCGGCTATTGTGACTTTTACTTCCGAGTGCCGTCTCAGATTATTGCATGGGTTTCTTTTTCCGTTAAGTTTTTAAAAAATCTGACACAGCGGTTGCATTAAAGAGAGGTATATCTATAATTCCATGTGTATAACTTGTATCATCATCTACATTTATGATGAGTATTTCTGTTGAATGATGTGGCTATGCAAAATCACTGGATATTTTTGGAACTAGTGAATGTAACCCGCCAATGTAAACTCATATTTTGATAAATATGAACTTTATCAAACTAAACATACATGTATTGTGTAACATGAAGTCCTATGAGTGTCATCTGGTGAAGATGATCAAAGGTTAGTGATTCATTTTATCTCTATTTGTGGTTTTTGTGACTCTGGCTGGAAAATCTTTTGCTGGAAAATGGCTGTGTTTTTCTGTGGCTATGTGGTGACCTAACAATCGTTTGTGGTGCTTTTGCTGTAAAGTATATTTGAAATCGGACACGGTGGTGGGATTAACAACAAGATTAGCTTTAAAATGGTATGAGATACATATATGTTTGAGGAATTTTAATTATGAGATTTTTGATGTTTTGAAATTGGCGCCCTGCACTTTCACTGGCTGTTGTCATAACGCTCCCATTAACGGGATTGCAGCCATTTAAGCATCTCCAATCCAAAATTAAGTCTAGAATCGGCTTCCTATATCGCAACAAACCATCACTCATGCTGCCAAACATACCCTTGTATAACTGACCATCCTACCGATCCTCGACTTCGGTGATGTCATCTATAAAATAGCCTCCTACACTCTACTCAACAAATTAAATGCAGTCTATCACAGTGCCATCCGTTTTGTCACCAAAACCCCATACACTACCCACCACTGCGACCTGTACACTCTCGTTGGTTGGCCCTCGCTTCATACTCGTCGCCAAACCCACTGGCTCCAGGTTATCTACAAGTCTCTGCTAGGTAAAGCCCCGCCTTATCTCAGCTCACTGGTCAGCATAGTAGCACCCACTCGTAGCACGCGCTCCAGCAGGTACATCTCACCGGTCACCCCCAAAGCCAATTCCTCCTTTGGTCATCTTTCCTTCCAGTTCTCTGCTGCCAATGACTGGAACGAAGTGCAAACATCTCTGAAGCTGGAGACTCATATCTCCCTCACTAGCTGTAAACACCAGCTGTCAGAGCAGCTCACAGATCACTGTACCTGTACATAGCCCATCTGTAAACAGCACATCTATCTACCTACCTCACCCCCATACTGTATTTATTTATTTATCTTGCTCCTTTGCACCCCGGTGTCTCTACTTGCACATTAATCTTCTGCACATCTACCATTCCAGTGTTTATTGCTATATTGTAATTACTTCGCCAGCATGGTGTCACGCCCTGGCCATAGAAAGGCTTATGTTCTCTATTTTGGGTAGGCCAGGGTGTGACTAGGGTGGACATTCTAGTTTCTTTATTTCTATGTTTTCTATTTCTTTGTGTTTTGCCGGGTGTGGTTCTCAATCAGAGGCAGCTGTCCATCGTTGTCTCTGATTGGGAATCATACTCAGGCAGCCTGTTTTGCCACCTTAGCTGTGGGTAGTTATCTTTGTTAGTGGCACTATAGCGATTGTAAGCTTCACCTTCATTTCTTGTTGGCGACATTCTAAATAAAAGTAAATGCACGCTTACCACGCTGCACCTCGGTCCGGTCATTTCCAGGAAGATGGTCGTGACACATGGCCTATTTATTGCCATAACTCTCTTATCTTACCTCATTTGCACTCGCTGTATGGAGACTTTTTGTTTTCTTTTGTTCGACTGTATTATTGACTATGTTTTGTATATTCCATGTGTAACTCTGTGTTGTATGTGTCAAATTGCTATGCTTTATCTTGGCCAGGTCGCAGTTGCAAATGAGAACTTGTTCTCAACTAGCCTACCTGGTTAAATAAAGGTGAAAAAAAACCACTACTGTAAATACAGGTAGAACCAGTGTCACCTTCAGAATTACTGGTTGTCAGCTAAATGTAGACATTGGTAGCACTACTTGCTCCCCTTCACCTATAACTTAGCACTTACTAACCCCACATTTTAACAGAGGGTTCACTTGAGCATTGTGACTCTTTTAGCCATCGAAAATCCCAAAACACAAATCTAATCTACCCAAAATCACATTAAGATAGCCTACTAAATGAGCAAGAGGGTGAATGTTGCTGCTCTTACTGTTATGTTCACCTGAACCACCTCAAATCATCTAACTACAGTAGTTTCTATGAGCAAGTGCTCTGTTACTAAATACTAAGAATGTATTGTCCTTACTGGCCAAATGTCTATGAACACCAATGCACGTGGTCAAGCCAAGTAGCGTACGGTCACCCACAGCAATTCAAATGGCAGTAGCAACACTGACTCTGAAATGAGTACAGATTAAAACTATTTTTATTATATGTGATAATCACTATTGATAATCAGGCCTATTTACATTTTAGTCCTTTAGTAGACACTCCTATCCAGAGTGATTAGGGCTAAGTGCCTTGCTAAAGGGCAGACATTTTTGACCTCGTCGGCTCAGGGATTTGAACAAGCGACCTTTCGGTGACTGGCTCAACGATCTTAACGACTAGGACACCTACCACCCTGGCCTATCTATACCACTCACCTGAGCCAAACACCTGTCCAACTGGCTCGCTGACTTCTTCAGCTGTTGGTTGATTTGCCAGTGTCACCCTTAGAGACAATCAGCTGTTTGTCTAAGACCTCCCACAACCCCTCTCCAGCTGTATGTGATGGGTTCAGCATCAGTGGTGGTGCCTTCACAGGTAAGGCACAAGGTTTTGTTGGAGTTACAGGCAGAAGTGATTGTGGGTTTGGGAACTGCCTCTGTAAATCCAGGAGAGAGACAAAGACAAAAGCAGGAAAAAAAATGCTTGTGAGGCACTGCATAACCTGCTATTTAATATAGAGGTACACAGACCGACACACACACACACACACACACACACATTTAGGTTTGAAAAACATCTGATCAATGTCAGAGGTCATAATAATAAAATCAAACATAGAACTCATCAACTCCTTTATTGAAAAAATATAAATATCAAACACCTCAAATTCACAAAGGATTGTGTCTTCGTCTTAGTATTTTGTGTTTTCTGTATTTATTTGGCCAGGCCAGGGTGTGACATGGGTTTATTTTGTGTTGTGTTTATGTATGGGGGTTTTTCGTAGGTTTTGGGATTGTGGCTTAGTGGGGTGTTCTAGCAAAGTCTATGGTTGCCTGAGGCGGTTCTCAATCAGAGGCAGGTGATTCTCGTTGTCTCTGATTGGGAACCATATTTAGGCAGCCATATTCTTTGAGTGTTTCGTGGGTGATTGTTCATGTCTCTGTGTGTGTTTGCACAAGATAGACTGTTTAGGTTTTCGCGTTACGTTTGTTGTTTTTGTATTGTATGTTTTTTCGTCTTCATTAAATATGTATCGAGAATACCACGTTGCATTTTGGTCCGACTCTCCTTCAACGGAAGAAAACCGTAACAGATTGGCAGGACATGCAGGCTGGAATGCAATTGTTGCAGATAAAATAAACACACTGCGCTTTCAAGTGCATTTGTTTTGCACAGCAGCATGTCTCAGAAGGAAGGAGTGGACACTTGATTTAGGAATTGTCTGTCCTGTTGTGTGATCCGTTTAGCGAACCGAGCTGAGAAGTCATCCAGTACATGCAATGAGACTGATCTCTAAGTCTAGTTTTAACTAGTCCCTATCCCCGGCTCAGTATTCACAGATCTGAAGGGTTCAGATAGGGATATGTATGTTAGTGATGTCTGAACCCAGCCCTATATGGACCTTCCTCTGTATTGCTTTCACCAATCAAGTTTGTATTTTTTCCCAATCTTAAGCCAAAGTGCTGAAACAGAATTGGTGTTCAGATGTTGTGTACAACACAATCATTCAGTCATCAACACATCACTACAGCGTGAAATCTGGAGTTTAAACAGAGATACATACAATGATTGTACAGCTACATGTCATTTGCATGTGCCAGGACTCCATTATAGAACAGTCCAGACCTAAAATAAAGCAATGTGGCTGGTCTGAATTTATAACTTCTTCTGTAACAGAATTACCAGAGACATACCAGTAACAAAACTAAAACCTGGGATATACCAGGTTAGTGGTCTTTCCCAACAAATGTTCTCAACAATCTGGTGGCAACAAGTGGTACCCCTTACTATGGTCCATAATTGGTCCCATCACAGATTGATGTACAGTCACAAAATTCTATTGTGAAAACAGATATTTACCAGATGGTAATTTGACGAAGACAACATTCAAATATTTAAGGCATTAAAATGTTTTAGTAATACATCTCAGTACTACAGAGCTCTCCTTCTTATAATTAAAACAATAACAACCAGTCAAGTCAAGGCTTTAAGAATTAGTCAATTATGAAATGATAAGACATTCACAAGCTGCGATTTAAAACAGAAAGTGCATTGGGTTGGCATAAAGCGCTCTGGAGAAAATACCTGAAAAGGAATCATTCAACCACAAAGTGATTGACACTACGGCTTCAAACAACCTGCACAAATTGATTGAGATTTGTAAAGACGAGGCATGAATACTGAGAAAGGATTTGAATCCACAAAGCCATTTACCACAAAGTATAAGATACTTTTTCGTCCATCATCAAAATGTTCTGAGATACAAATATTGCCCTCATATTTCTGAAGTACTGTAAGTTCATAAAGCACACTGTTCATCACATTATACAGTGAGCTCCAAAAGTATTGGGACAGTGACACTGTTTTTGGTTGTTTTGGCTCTGTACTCCAGCACTTTGGATTTGAAATGATACAACAACTGAGGTTAAAGTGCAAACTGTCAGCTTTAATTTGAGGTTATTCTCATCCATATCGGGTTAAAGCTGATAGTCTGCACTTTAACCTTATAGTCATAATCTCATTTCAAACCCAAAGTGCTGGAGTACAGAGCCAAAACAACAAAAGATGTCTGTGCCAATACTTCGTAGCTCACTGTACTTCATCTGATTGAATGCATGTTACTTTGTGCAACGTTCGCCTGTTGTTTTCCTTCATTTTACATTTCATTAAAAAACATCTCCAACAATTCAAACATGTTTCTCTCTTCTTGGTCGTTTGTCTCAATGTAACATAGGGAGTCATGTACTGAGAGCCTTCAAACCCCATGTTTCTGCTCCTCAGTTACCCCACCAGGAAGAACACCAGCTGGAAGGAAGCAACAGAGGAAAGAGCTCATGAGACAAAACATTACTAATGACTAGGGCCAGGAGTTGTTCCTGGTCAGGTCACATGGTCTGGAAAAACTCATGGTCTTATGTTATACAGTGCCTTGCGAAAGTATTCGGCCCCCTTGAACTTTGCGACCTTTTGCCACATTTCAGGCTTCAAACATAAAGATAAAACTGTATTTTTTGTGAAGAATCAACAACAAGTGGGACACAATCATGAAGTGGAACGACATTTATGGGATATTTCAAACTTTTTTAACAAATCAAAAACTGAAAAATTGGGCGTGCAAAATTATTCAGCCCCCTTAAGTTAATACTTTGTAGCGCCACCTTTTGCTGCGATTACAGCTGTAAGTCGCTTAGGGTATGTCTCTATCAGTTTTGCACATCGAGAGACTGACATTTTTTCCCATTCCTCCTTGCAAAACAGCTCGAGCTCAGTGAGGTTGGATGGAGAGCATTTGTGAACAGCAGTTTTCAGTTCTTTCCACAGATTCGCGATTGGATTCAGGTCTGGACTTTGACTTGGCCATTCTAACACCTGGATATGTTTATTTTTGAACCATTCCATTGTAGATTTTGCTTTATGTTTTGGGTCATTGTCTTGTTGGAAGACAAATCTCCGTCCCAGTCTCAGGTCTTTTGCAGACTCCATCAGGTTTTCTTCCAGAATGGTCCTGTATTTGGCTCCATCCATCTTCCCATAAATTTTAACCATCTTTCCTGTCCCTGCTGAAGAAAAGCAGGCCCAAACCATGATGCTGCCACCACCATGTTTGACAGTGGGGATGGTGTGGTCAGGGTGATGAGCTGTGTTGCTTTTACGCCAAACATAACGTTTTGCATTGTTGCCAAAAAGTTCAATTTTGGTTTCATCTGACCAGAGTACCTTCTTCCACATGTTTGGTGTTTCTCCCAGGTGGCTTGTGGCAAACTTTTAAACGACACTTTTTATGGATATCTTTAAGAAATGGCTTTCTTCTTGCCACTCTTCCATAAAGGCCAGATTTGTGCAATATACGACTGATTGTTGTCCTATGGACAGAGTCTCCCACCTCAGCTGTAGATCTCTGCAGTTAATCCAGAGTGATCATGGGCCTCTTGGCTGCATCTCTGATCAGTCTTCTCCTTGTATGAGCTGAAAGTTTAGAGGGACGGCCAGGTCTTGGTAGATTTGCAGTGGTCTGATACTCCTTCCATTTCAATATTATCGCTTGCACAGTGCTCCTTGGGATGTTTAAAGCTTGGGAAATCTTTTTGTATCCAAATCCGGCTTTAAACTTCTTCACAACAGTATCTCGGACCTGCCTGGTGTGTTCCTTGTTCTTCATGATGCTCTCTGCGCTTTTAACGGACCTCTGAGACTATCACAGTGCAGGTGCATTTATACGGAGACTTGATTACACACAGGTGGATTGTATTTATCATTAGTCATTTAGGTAAACATTGGATCATTCAGAGATCCTCACTGAATTTCTGGAGAGATTTTGCTGCACTTAAAGTAATGGTGCTGAATAATTTTGCACGCCCAATTTTTCAGTTTTTGATTTGTTAAAAAAGTTTGAAATATCCAATAAATGTCATTCCACTTCATGATTGTGTCTCACTTGTTGTTGATTCTTCACAAAAAAATACAGTTTTATATCTTTATGTTTGAAGCCTGAAATGTGGCAAAAGGTCGCTAAGTTCAAGGGGGCCGAATACTTTCGCAAGGCACTGTATATGCAACAGGTGTTCTTCCAGAAGAGTTAGACTTAAAGCACACACATCCCTGCTCTCCCTTCACACCCTCATAAGCTACAACAATTCAACAGTACAGGGATTTCCTAGTTGGTCTTTTCTGGACCACAAACTTGCTCTGACAATCCTCAAGGTAAACAACATAGTAGATGGCAGAATTCCAGGTGAATGCCACTGTGTCTTACCCTCAGGCTTGGACTGAACTGTAGGACTGTTGGATCCGCTGGCTTCAGTTGCTAACGGGAGGACAAACTTCTTTAATCAGATAATATCTCGTAAACCCTCTAGAGCATGTGTCAAACTCATTCCATGGAGGGCCGAGTGTCTGCGGGTTTTCACTCGATTGATGAAATAAGGTCACTAATTAGTAAACAACTCCCCTCACCTAGATCTTAACAAAAAACCCGCAGACACTAAGCCCTTCATGGAATGGGTTTGACACCCCAGATCTAGATGAACCCTCTATACTTATAATACAACACAGTATAATGTATCTGGCTTTTAAGAATCTGTCAGTTATAGGAATCAGGACAAATATGGTTTGAGTGTATTGTAACTGCCAGAGCACTCTGTTACTGGGTAAATTGTCCTCTTAAGTCTTATACACCCCTCCATTCCCCTGCAATTTGTCAGCAATGTTGTCCCCTGTTTTGGAGGACAGTAGCGTAACCCCTCAGCAGAATCACACAGAAGGAAAACAACTACAGCCTCTCTCCTACTGCATCAAATGCTACTTAAGAAGTTGCTTCTGTTTATACAGTCTTATATGAACTGGATGACTTGCCTTGTTCTGGCTGGACTACATCACGCCTTTAGCTGAGAAGAGAGCAAAGTTGAGCTTAGCATTCTCATACACAGATATATTAGTATTTGTCATATTCACTTCTGGATGACAATGAAAAGGATGCTAAGTGTCAGAATTTCAGGTGAATGCCACTGTTTCTTCTTACTCTCAGGCTTTGACTCATATTTATGACTGTTGAATCCACTGGCTTCAGCTGCTAATGACGACAGAAGGACAAACTTTCTTGAATCAGATCTTTTTGAAAGAAACACTCACTTATACACTCCTATACTTGAATGCATTCAGTTGTACAACTGACTACTATAGGTATCCCCCTTTCCCAATATACAGTGTATTATAGTTAACTTAATCAGTGAGTTACAGCAGTGTTTCACTAGGATTTTTTTCAGCAGCGGTGGCAAGGGTGGGGGGTGGGGGGGTATTGCTACTAGCGTTACGTAATGACCAAAAGTATGTAGACACCTGCTCGTCGAATATTTCATTCCAAAATCATGGGCATTAATATGGAGTTGGTCCCACCCTTGTTGCTATAACAACCTCCACTCTTCTGGGAAGGCTTTCCACTAGATGTTGGAACATTGCTGCAGGGACCTTTGGCTTCCATTCAGCCACAAGAGTATTAGTGAGGTTGGGCACTGATGTTGGGCGATTAGGCCTGGCTCGCATCTGCGTTCCAATTCATCCCAAAGGTGTTAGATGTGGTTGAGGTCAGTGCTCTGTGCAGACCAGTCAAGTTCGTCCACACCGATCTCGACAAACCATTTCTGTATGGAACTCGCTTTGTGCTTGGGGGCATTGTCATGCTGAAACAGGAAAAGGCATTCCCCAAACTGTTGCCACAAAGTTGGAAGCACAGAATCATCTAGAATGTAATTGTATGCTGTTCACTGGAACTAAGGGGCCTAGCCCCAATCATGAAAAACAGCCCAAGACCATTATTCCTCCTCCACCAAACTTTAGAGTTGGCACTATGCATTGGGGCAGGTAGCGTTCCCCTGGCATCCACCAAACCCAGATTTGTCTGTCAGACTGCCAGATGGTGAAGCGTGATTCGTCACTCCAGAGAACGCGCTTCCACTGCTCCAGAGTCCAATGACGGCGAACTTTACACCACTCCAGCCGACACTTGGCATTGTGCATGGTGATTTTTGGCTTATGTGCGGTTGCTCGACCACTGAAACCCATTTCATGAAGCTCCCAAATTACAGTTCCTGTGCTGACATTGCTTCCAGAGGCAGGTTGGAACTCTGTAGTAAGTGTTGCAACCAAGGACAAATGAGTTTCACGCACTACGCGCTTCAGCACTCAGCGGTCCCGTTCTGTGAGCTTGTGTGGCCTATCACTTTACGGCTGAGCCGTTGTTGCTCCTAGATGTTTCCACTTCACAATAACAGCACTTACCGTTGACCAGGGCAGCTCTAACCGGGCAGAAATTTTACTAACTGACTTGTTGGAAAGTGCCACATTGAAAGTCACTGAGCTCTTCAGTAAAGCCATTCTACAGCCAATGTTTGTCTATGGAGATTGCATGGCTGTGTGCTCAATTATATACACCTGTCAGCAACTGGTGTGTCTGAAATAGCCTAGAAGGGGTGTCCATATACTTTTGAATATATAGTGTAGCTGTTACCATAGATTTTCAGCCATTGAGCCAAAGACTATCCATTTAAAAGTGTGTCTCGGCAGAAATACATACATTAAAAAATACATACAATTTAGCAGCGGTAAATCAAGGAATCAAATCATCTGGACAAATATGTATTGAGTTGTAACCATCAGAGCACTCTGTTACCGGGTAAACTTACATTTTATACACACCTCCATTCCCCTGCCCCTTTCCACTTTTGTCTGCGTTGTCTTTCCCCGTTAGTGAAATCCCTGCAGAGTCACACACACAAAAGGAAAACATCAACTACAGCCTCTCTCCTACTGCATCAAACACTGCATAAAGCTACAATAGGTAACTTTTTGGGCGACCCAACCCAATTCACATAGAAATATGAGTTATAGATATTTCATTCCTGTTGTAAGCAAGTCTAAGAAGCAGTAAATCTGTTCTATTTATATAGTTCCCGTTTCAGTTTTGTACACCAGCTGAATATACAATATTTTTGGTTAAAGAAAATATATTTCACAGTGGTTTAAATGGTACAATGATTCTCTGCATAATGACTCCTTGTTTTTTCCCATAAACTGAAATGAGGTAAACTATTAGACTTTTATCAACCAGGAAATGGAGTGATTTCTGTATAGTCCATCTTTAAAGAAGTTACTTCTGTTTATACAGTCTTAAATCAACTGGATGACTTGCCTTGTTCTGGCTGGACTCTGTCACTGCCTTTAGCTGAGAAGAAGAGAAGAGAGAAAAGTTGAGCTTAGCATTCTCATACACAGAACACATTAGTATTTGTTGCGTTCACTTCTGGATGACAATGAAAAGGATGCTAAGTGGCAGAATTCAAGTCGAATGCCACTGTGTCTTACCATTAGTCATCAAAAACAGAATTCAAATAAAATAGCAATCAATCTATGTTCTCGTGATATTCTGAGATATGAAGATGAGCATCTAACTTCTAATGCTACTTCTGCTTCATGACGTCTTAAATTAGCTGGAGGACTTGGCTGTGGTTTGATTGTTTACATCCCTGGCTTTAGCTGAAGAGAGAATATATCAGTTTAGCATTCTCAAACGTCTTTGTTGTCACAATAATTAATGATGATGCAACTCTTTAATTTGTAACATACAAAAGATCAGATATAGGTAACCTTGTTCATGGAGTACTGCAGGTTTTTGTTCCAACTAGGCACCACACCAGACAAACTGAACTGATCAGTGATTGCCTACATTCAACACACCTGTTGGACCAGGTCAGTTAAATCAAAAACATGATGTGCCTGCGGCCCTCCAGGACCAGGGTTACCTACCCCTGCAGTAGATGACTACTGTAAGTTCTTAAAGACACAAAACCTGCAAAGGTCTTGAGACGTTCTGAAACAATCCACATCTCTAAAGTGGTAACCGTCATATCAAACTAAACAACATGGAAACAGTTCTCAGAACTGAAAACCTCCTGAATGAAGATTGTGAAATAATTGGCTTTTCAACCACAACCTAGCAATGGGTGACAGTGACAACCTTTATCCACAGGTTGTCACTGTGGGTAACATTTTGACAGTGCAAAAATGCAAAGATGTAAAGATAAACCAAAACCAAACAAATGACTTCAAATACTCATCACAAGTACATAATTTAAAGCACATTTTCCTTGCAGATTCCAACAGCATAATGCACATTTATATATGCTAGTCCACACACTACTAACTTTAAACTCACATTAGTAATCACCTTCTCATACTGTATGTAGACGTCACTAAATCATGTTCTTCAAATAAATGTCACCACTAATAATATGACAAACACATTTCTGACAACATCTCCACATATCTGCAAGGTCAAAATGTCCCTATAGAAGTACCATGTAAAAGGTGTGTTAGTGTTAATACCTGTGTTAGTGGGCTGATTGTTATTATTCTGATTCATGGAGTAATCTCTAGAAGACTTCTCTCCTACAACGCTGTAAACTGTATCCAGGGCAACAGTATTCTGATTGTTGCCTGCATCCCCTGTAAAGTTACACCACCCATCAACATTGTTTACTGTAAACAGAGTAGAATAGGTTCCTTGAATTTAGGAGGCATTTGCCCTTTAAATTTGCATAAGAGAAAACATGGAAATATTCTGGGTTGTGGGATTACTGCTGTGGACTCTCTCTCTCACACACACATAGATTAAAAGTTTTCTGGAATGGGACAAATACAACACTTCGGTCCTCCTGTGCTGTGAGGAAATGTGTGCAGTGCATGGAAGTATGTGTATATAGTACAGTACATGAATAATGTTGTGTTTGTATTACTTTGGGGACCCTGTCAGCAGGTTGAATATAGATCAGAGTCAAGTTAAGGTAAGTAACACTTACCACACATTCTACCATAAATTCCACCAAAATACTTTCTCAAAAAGTCAATCCAGGTGTCTTGGGGATATTCTGAAATGAATAAGAGAGACTCAAAGGTAAGACATTATTAAGACTGTAATTCACATTGTGTAACATTTTGGAGAAGCAGTGAGTATGAAGAGTTGAACCTACCTTTTTTCTTCTTCCACACCAACCAAACTGGGGAGTAAAAATACAAATATTTTATAACTTCTTAAAATACAAGTCTGCCTTAATATTCTAGCAGCTACTTATTATGACTTCACCAACAATTACACGCTTAAGCTGCAATTAGAAGCCATCTTTTCTGAGAGCACCAATAAACAACCTGCACACAGTACCTGCACATCTGAACACAACTGTAAATACAGGTACAACATGTATCCCCTTCAGGGGGTATAGCTGTTGTAGCTGCTGTTATGTCAATCTGTGATTCACAACTATGTACATGTGCAGTGATCTGTTACTATAGATGTGCTGTTCTTACCTGTTATGACAATGGCAACAAGCGCTACAATGACTACAATGACGACAACACCAACAATCCAACCACCACCGACTTCAGAAGGCTCTGAAATGAAAACATATGTTGTATTGATACTTTAACAGGAGTTTCATGTTTTCAACATAGTGCAGCATTCATTATGGTCTACAATACTAGCATTGTTACTAACATATCAACACATAAGATTAACACAATTATAAGTGTCCACTCACCTGGATAAAACACCGATCCAACTGGATCACTGACTTCCCCTTCTCCAGCAGAGTTCTTCAGCTTGCAGATGTACTTGTAACTGTTGGTTGATTTGCCAGTGTCGCTCTTAGAGACAATCAGCCATTTTTCTATGACCTCCCACGCCCCCTCTCCCACTTTCCAGCTGTAGGTGACTGGTTCAGCATCAGTGGTGTCGCTCTCACAGGTTAGAATGCAGGTGGTTTTGTTGGAGTTGCAGGTATAAGTGATTGTGGGTTTAGGGACTGCCTCTAAATCCAGGAGAAAGAAAGACAAAGCAGGGAAAAATGCTTGTGAGGCACTGCATAATCTTCTATTTAAAATAGGCACACACACAGAAACACTTACTGATAACAATGTATACATTTGAAGTTGGAAGTTTACATACACCTCGGCCAAATACAGTCGAGGCCAAAAGTTTTGACAATGATATTATTTTCACATAGTCTGCTGCCTCAGTTTGTATGATGGCAATTTGCATATACTCCAGAATGATATGAAGAGTGATCAGATGAATTTCAATTAATTGCAAAGTTTTTGCCATGCAAATGAACTGAATCCCCCCCAAAACATTTCCACTGCATTTCTGCAGAAGGCTTCAGGGCACCCAAGAAAGTCCAGCAAGCACCAGGACCGTCTCCTAAAGCTGATTCAGCTGAGGGATCGGGGGCACCAACAGTACAGAGCTTGCTCAGATATGGCAGCAGGCAGGTATGAGTGCATCTGCACACACAGTGAGGCGAAGACTTTTGGAGGATGGCCTGATGTCAAGAAGGGCAGCAAAGAAGCCACTTCTCTCCAGAAAAAAACATCAGGGTCAGACTGATGTTCTGCAAAAGGTACAGGGATTGGACTGCTGAGGACTGGGGTAGTCATTTTCTCTGATGAATCCCCTTTCCGATTGTTTGGGGCATCCGGAAAAAAGCTTGTCCGGAGAAGACAAGGTGAGCACTACCATCAGCCTTTTGTCATGCCAACAGTAAAGCATCATGAGACCATTCATGTGTGGGGTTGCTTCTTAGCCAAGGGAGTGGGCTCAGTCATAAATCTGCCTAAGAACACAGCCATGAATAAAGAATGGGACCAACACATCCTCCGAGAGCAACTTCTCCCAACCCTCCAGGAAAAGTTTGGTGACGAACAATGCCTTTCTTTTTCCAGCATGATGGAGCACAATGCCATAAGGCAAAAGTGATAACTAAGAGCCTCGGGGAACAAAACATATTTTGGGTGTATGGCCAGTAAACTCCCCAGACCTTCATCCCATTGAGAAGTAGTGGTCAATCCTCAAGAGGCAGGTGTACAAACAAAAACCCACATATTCTGACAAACTCCAAGCATTGATTTTGCAAGAATGGGCTGCCATCAGTGTGTCCCAGAAGTTAATTGACAGCATGCCAGGGTGGATTGCAGAGGTCTTGAAAAAGAAGAGTCAACACCGCATATATTGACTCTTTGCATCAACTTCATGTAATTGTCAATAAAAGCCTTTGACACTTGTGAAATGCTTGTAATTATGCTTCAGTATTCAATAGTAACATCTGACAAAAATATCTAAAGACACTGAAGCAGCAAACTTTGGAAATTAATATTTGTGCCATTCAAAACTTTTGGCAATGACTGTACATTTATACTCAGATTTCCCCAATTCCTGACATTTAATCCTAGTAATAATTCCCTGTCTTAGGATCACCACTTTATTTTAAGAATGTGAAAGTCAGACTAATAGAGACAATTATGTATTTCAGCTTTTATTTCTTTCATCACATTCCCAGTGGGTCAGAAGTTTACAAACACTCAATTAGTATTTGGTAGCATTCCCTTTAAATTGTTTAACTTGGGTCAAACATTTCGGTTAGCCTTCCACAAGCTTCCCACAATAAGTTGAGTGAATATTGGCCTATTCCTCCTGACAGAGCTGGTGGACCGAGTCAGGTTTGTAGACCTCCTTGCTCGCCTTTTCAGGTTTTTCAGTTGTGTCAACAAATGTTCTACAGGATTGAGGTCAGTGCTTTGTGATGGTCACTCCAATACCTTGACTTTGTTGTCCTTAAGCCATTTTGCCACAACTTTGGAAGTTGCTTGGGGTCATTGTCCATTTGGAAGACCCATTTGCGACCAAGCTTTAACTTCCTGACTGATGTCTTGAGATTTTGCTTCAATATATACACATATTTTTCCTACCTCGTAATGCTATCTATTTTGTGAAGTTCACCAGTCCCTCCAACAGCAAAGCACACCCACAGCATGATGCTGCCACCCCCATGCTTCACGGTTGGGAGGGTGTTCTTCGGCTTGCAAGCATCCCCCTTTTTCCTCCAAACATAACGATGGTCATTATGGCCAAACAGTTCCATTTTGGTTTCATCAGACCAGAGGACAGTTCTCCAATAAATACGATCTTAGTCCCCATGTGCAGTTGCAAACCGTAGTCTGGCTTTTTATGGCGGTTTTGGAGCAGTGGCTTCTTCCTTGCCGAGCAGTCTTTCAGGTTATGTCAATATAGGACTCATTTTACTGTGGATACATATACTTTTGTACCCGTTTCCTCCAGCATTTTCACACGGCCCTTTGCTGTTGTCCTGGGATTGTTTTGCACTTTTCACACCAAAGTACGTTCATCTCGAGGTGACAGAACACGTCTCCTTCCTGAGCGTTATGACGGCTGCGTGGTCCCATGGTTTTTATAACTGCGTACTATTGTTTGTACAGATGAACGTGTACCATCAGACATTTGGAAATTGCTCCCAAAGATGAACCAGACATGTGGAGGTCTACAGTTTTTTTTTTCTGAGGTCTTGGCTGATTTCTTTTGATTTTCCCATATTGTCAAGCGAAGAGGCACTGAGGTTGAAGGTAGGCCTTGAAATACATCCACAGGTACACCTTCAATTGACTCAAATTATGTCAATTAGTCCATCAGAAGCTTCTAAAGCCATTAAATAATTTTCTGGAATTTTCCAAGGTGTTTAAAAGCACAGTCAACTTAGTGTATGTAAACCTCTGACCCACTGGAATTGTGATACAGTGAATAATAAGTGAAATAATCTGTTTTGTAAACAATTGTTGGAAAAATTACATGAGTCATGCACAAAGTAGATGTCCTAACCTAATTTGTGGAGTGGTTGAAAAACAAGTTCCAACCTAAGTGTATGTAAACTTCTGACTTCAACTGTATTGCTGTTGAACTCCACAGAATAAACCCCAAAAAGTGTTTTCAACATAGAACATTTTGAATGCTGCACTACAACACTAGCAGTGTTACTAACATATCAATATATAAGACTGTAACACGCTTGAGTGTCCACTCACTTGGACCAAACCTTTGTCCAATTGGATCACTGACTTCTTCACTAACAGGGTTTTTCATTTTGCAGATGTACTTGTAACTGTTGGTTGATTTGCCAGTGTCACTCTTATTGACATTAATCTGTTTGTCTAAGACCTCCCACGCGCTCGCTCCCACTTTCCAGCTGTAGGTGACTGGTTCAGCATCAGTGGTGTCGCCCTCACAGGTCAGAGTGCAGGAGGTTTTGTCTGGGTTACAGGAAGAAGTGATCGTGGGTTTGGGGACTGCCTCTGTAAATAGAGGAAAGAAACAGGAATCATTTGGGGAAAAGCTTGAGGCACTGCAATACATAACCTGCTGTTTCTACACACACACACACACACACACACACACACAGAAACACTTACTGAAAACAGATAATGTATATGTCTGGTCAAGCAGTTTGCTGTTAAACTCCACAGAATAAACTCCACTGTCTGTTTTCTTCAATCCACTGATTCTCAGCTCTCCAGTAGTCTGGTCCAGGGTTGTACGCTCTTTGAAGGAGGCATAGATGTCCAGACCACCAAAATCCTTGTCCCACTCTGCCACCTTGTTCTTCCCATGCTTCCATAGGATGCTTGATATGGAGTCAGGCACTGTGGACTTGTCTGGTTTCAACACGAGCTCACCTCCCACTTTAAGATAAAGATCATCTAGGAAAGCAGACATTTCATACATGTATCAGAGTATCAATGTATCCAGGGTAACACATTATGGTGAGGGTATAAATATGTAGTCCTAACCCTACTGGCATTGAAAGTGACATTATTATCAACCTTTACTGTTTATATCTAGAATTCTGCTTGCTGGGTGTATCTGGTCTATGTAGTCTGACCACTTTGACTAGTATGTCCCCCCCACCACCACCACCACCACCACCACCGGAGCAGAAATGTATCTAGACTCCACCACAGATTAAAGTCTTTGGGGACACGCTGTCCACTATCACATCACTAGCTAGGTTTCCATCCAATCTGCGGCAGATTTTCATGCAAATATTCTAAAATCTGCAAAAAAACAATATGCAGATTTTCCCTCCAGAGAGATGTTTCAATCAAACTGACTTTTTGCAGACAAAAGGCTGTGTGTGATGAAGTAGTGTACATAAAAATAACTTGATGATGCCGTTCAAATGAATACAAGTTTAAATGGGTTTCCATTGAATTTTACACTACTGATGGTTTGTCAAAAACACTGTTGCATTATATTGCAACTGTTCCCAATCTGGTTGACACATGCGCTCTAGCCAACAGCTACAGTGGGGGTAAACTATCTACATTATGACATTATTATCGATAAGCGCGATATTTTTAAATTGTCAAACGGCAGCAAAGCATCGATCATCATGTCACTAGAATAAGACCCTCAATATTTATTGGAAAGGAGCATCAAGCTCATCACCTTGCACTTTCACCACCCTGTGAAGTTCATCATTTATTGAATCTGTAGCCTAATAAACTACATGTTTTCCCGAGTCATAGTGGGAGGAACACACAGCATATCATCGCGTGACTCCAAGTTTACTTCGATATGGTTTTTATGTCAATATTTGCGTATAAAAGCAGTTACACAGACATTTCGCACAAAATTCATTTTACAGACACAAAAAGAGCCCACCTTGTCTAGCGTATTTTGTTTTGTCGACATTTGGAAAGTTTCTGTTTCCATCAGGCCTGTAATCACACTTTACTCGCATTAAAAAGGTTGGATGGAAACCTGGTTAGAGGCTAGGTTACCATCCAATAGGCGACAGATTTGAATGCAAATATTCAAAAATTCACAAAGAAAATGTGCACATTTTCCAACCAGCGGTGTTTTTCCACCCAATGTACTTGTTGCAGATACAAATCAGTGCGTGAGGATTTTGGATTGGAGTTGTTTAATATGAGTCTGGTAGGAGAGTTCACAGTCTAGCCAGACACCTAGTTATTTATAGTTGTCCACATATTCTAGGTCAGAACCGTCCAGGTTGGTGATGCTAATCAGGCGGGCGAAGACCGTGATCGGTTGGAAAGCATGCATTTGGTTTTACTAGCGTTTAAGAGCAGTTGGAGGCCACGGAAGGAGTGTTGTATGGCATTGAAGCTCGTTTGGAGGCTAGTTAGCACAGTGTCCAAGGAAGGGCCAGAAGTATACAAAATGGTGTCGTCTACGTAGAGGTGGATCAGGGAATCACCCACAGCAAGAGCATCATCATTGAGATAGATATATATCTATCTATATACACACACACACACAAGTAAAAACGAATGTAAAGTTAGAAATTGTGCTACTAATGCACCTGATGGCACAAACACATATCGTAAAAGTAATGATGTTTTTGTTTGGTTAGCTTTTGGAAATTGTATAAATAAAAAATTTCCTTCTTCAGAAATTCCAGCTAGGCAGGCTAACGCTAGTTGGCTAATTAATTTGCTAGCTATTATACAGTATATAGTATTAATTATATAGTTAATATAAGTAGACATGCAATCATAATTGACTGTACCGCATTTGAAGTACCCACAAGCTACCGGTGGCTGAAAACATAATCGCAGGACGAAGAAGTGACAAACTACCCTGCAAGTGTAGATTCGTCAGACGTCATGATACGTCATCAGAAGTGTCCACTTAATTTGTGGGGAGTGGGTGCAGTGAGCCCAATTTAGCAACTTTTTTTTCAAACAGCACCTAGCAACAAATTAACTATTTTTAAAAATGTATTTGGAACTTTTAGCAACTTTTGAAAGGTGACTCAAACGCTAAAATGCACGCATTGTCCCTCTAAATGACACAAAAACAATTCTCTGTCACACACTCAGTCACAACACACGTGCCTGGCTGCAAAAGTGCGTTGTGAGTGACGGCAGCAGCAGGCGCTCAGCTCGTGCACAGGCAGCAGCAGGCCAGCAGCAAATTGCAAATCATTGTTGGCTGACTGCAGCAGCAGTAATACGGCTTCGACGAGCCAAACCCAATGAATATACACTGCTCCAAAAAATAAAGGGAACACTTAAACAACACAATGTAACTCCAAGTCAATCACACTTCTGTGAAATCAAACTGTCCACTTAGGAAGCAACACTGATTGACACAATTTCACATGCTGTTGTGCAAATGGAATAGACAACAGGTGGAAATTATAGGCAATTAGCAAGACACCCCCAATAAAGGAGTGGTTCTGCAAGTGGTGACCACAGACCACTTCTCAGTTCCTATGCTTCCTGGCTGATGTTTTGGTCACTTTTGAATGCTGGCGGTGCTTTCACTCTAGTGGTAGCATGAGACGGAGTCTACAACCCACACAAGTGGCTCAGGTAGTGCAGCTCATCCAGGATGGCACATCAATGCGAGCTGTGGCAAGAAGGTTTGCTGTGTCTGTCAGCGTAGTGTCCAGAGCATGGAGGCACTACCAGGAGACAGGTCAGTACATCAGGAGACGTGGAGGAGGCCGTAGGAGGGCAACAACCCAGCAGCAGGACCGCTACCTCCGCCTTTGTGCAAGGAGGAGCACTGCCAGAGCCCTGCAAAATGACCTCCAGCAGGCCACAAATGTGCATGTGTCTGCTCAAACGGTCAGAAACAGACTCCATGAGGGTGGTATGAGGGACCGACGTCCACAGGTGGGGGTTGTGCTTACAGCCCAACACCTTGCCAGAGAACACCAAGAGTTGCAAATTCGCCACTGGCGCCCTGTGCTCTTCACAGATGAAAGCAGGTTCACACTGAGCACGTGACAGAGTCTGGAGACGCAGTGGAGAACGTTCTGTTGCCTGCAACATCCTCCAGCATGACCAGTTTGGCGGTGGGTCAGTCATGGTGTGGGGTGGCATTTCTTTGGGGGGCCGCACAGCCCTCCATGTGCTCGCCAGAGGTAGCCTGACTGCCATTAGGTACCGAGATGAGATCCTCAGACCCCTTGTGAGACCATCTGCTGTTGCGGTTGGCCCTGGGTTCCTCCTAATGCAAGACATTGCTAGACCTCACGTGGCTGGAGTGTGTCAGCAGTTCCTGCAAGAGGAAGGCATTGATACTATGGACTGGCCCGCCCGTTCCCCAGACCTGAATCCAATTGAGCACATCTGGGACATCATGTCCATCCACCAACACATTGCACCACAGACTGTCCAGGAGTTGGCAGATGCTTTAGTCCAGGTCTGGGAGGAGATCCCTCAGGAGACCATCCGCCACCTCATCAGGAGCATACCCAGGTGTTGTAGGGAGGTCATACAGGCACGTGGAGGACACACACACTACTGAGCCTCATTTTGACTTGTTTTAAGGGCATTACATCAAATTTGGATCAGCCTGTAGTGTGGTTTTCCACTTTAAGTTTGAGTGTGACTCCAAATCCAGACCTCCATGGGTTGATAAATTAGATTTCCATTGATAATTTGTGATTTTGTTGTTGTGATTTTGTTGTCAGCACATTCAACTATGTAAAGAAAAAAGTATTTAATAAGAATATTTCATTCATTCAGATCTAGGATGTGTTATTTTAGTGTTCCCTTTATTTTTTTGAGCAGTGTAGTTGGTCACGAATGTTTGATCTTGAACAGAACTTACATCAATCAACATGCCTCAATCAAAAATATACAGCCAGAAGTACAGAAAAGAGTGGGAGTCTGTACCTGAACAAATGTCAAATCATATTTTTTGCCGAGATGGCCAGTCAATTTGAGCAACGTTTGTGTATTCTATGTAATGACGCAGTTTTACGTTACCACGCAATGACATCACAACATCATTTAGCAACAAATCAACCAGCCTCTAGCAATGTGATACAATCCTTTTCCAAAGCGTCTGGTCTATATCTTAACATTAATAAATGTGAAATCATAGCTGTCAAAGATTGTGTGACACCTTCATATTATGGTATTCCAGTAAAAGAAGAACTTACATATTTAGGCATAACCATTACAAAGGATCAGAAGTCTAGAGGCTTTCTAAATTTTAATCCTCTTATTAAAAAACCCAGAAGAAACTAAATCAATGGCTACAGAGGAACTTATCTTTAAAAAGGTAGAGTCCTGATAACCAAGGCTGAAGGTTTCTCTAGACTAACATATGGTGCTCTATCTTTATATCTTGACAGTAAAATAAGCAAGGAGATAGACCAGATGCTTTTCAATTTTCTTTGGAGAAACCGTACCCATTACATTAGGAAAACTGTTGAAATGAACACTTATGAGAATGGTGGATTGAATTTTCTAGATTTTACTACTTTAAATAATACTTTTAAGATCAATTGGATAAAACAATTCCTAAGAAGACCCACTTAAATCTGGAATGTTATTCCTCATCATGTCTTCTCTACTTTTGGTGGCCTTAACTTCATGTTGTTTTGTAATTATAATATTGACAAAGTTCCAGTGAAACTTTCTGCTTTTCATCGGCAGGTTTTCTTGTCATGGTCCTTAATTTATAAACACAATTTTTCTCCACACAGATATTATATATGGAATAATCGGGATATATTGTATAAAAATACCTCTTTGTTTTTAGAATATTGGTTCTGAAATAATATCCTATTGGTGAGCCAACTGGTAAATACAGAGGGTCTTTTACTCAGTTATAAAGAATTCTTATCACTTTACAAGGTCCCTGTAACACCTAAAGATTTTGCAATCGTTTTAGATGCCATTCCCTCAGGTGTTGCTATGTTATTCAGGAACGTGTCAAGACCTGACCCTCAGAGCCTACCTTCTATTGACCCTGTTGACTCATCAGTAGGAAAGATTTGTTTCTCTTTTGGTCCATTCAACAACAGAGCGATACGATCCTTGTTTCAGCAGGATGTTGTATCTATACCTTATGTCATGCCTTATTGGATCAGATTTATTGATAATATCTGTTGGAAAAAAGTTTGGATGTTGCCACACACTTACCTACTTGTTAACAAAATTAAGGAAGTTTCCTTTTGAAATTATTCATAAATATTATCCTGTCAACCACTATATGAAGAAGTTTAAGGAAAACATCAACTCAAATTGCTCCTTTGATAATGACCACCCAGAAACAGTGTTGCATCTTTTTTGGCATTGTATGCATGTAAGAAAACTGTGGCAAGACATCAGTAGGTTTATAATTGAACACATTTATGAAGATTTTACAGTATTGTGGAGAGATGTACTGTTTGGATTCTTTACATACAATAGAAATAAGCTGAAACATTTTTATGTAATTAATTTCATTATTCTTTTGGCCAAATTTCATATACACAAATGTAAATTTACAAACAGAAAACCACATTTTCGTACCCTACAAAAAGAAATTGAACTGTATTTTAAGACGGTTAAATGCTCAAACAAAAAAGCTGTTAGAATTGTAAGTATATGCATGTCCCTTAAGGTCCTTGTGTAATTGTAATGTGATATTGTACCCCCTAGCGCGATTGTCCATTGTTTGTAATCTATGTATGATTGTGTTCCCTCATGTGCTTTTTGTATTGATTTGTTGTTAATGTAAAAAAAAAATGTTAATTTTTTTTTTCTTCAAAAAAACAAACCTGCCTCTAGCAATTTAGCCAGAAAAGTTGTTGGCAAGACTGAGAGGGTGTGTCTTAAGTATTCTATCGCTTCCTGAAGCCTGTGTGTGCGTAGTTAAACGAAATAAGGGTGCGTTCCGACCTTATTTCTCATCGAAACCCACCGACTACGTTTAAAATCAATATGAAGAGCGTGTTAATGCTGTTGTCCATCCATAATTTCGCTATACAAGTTTGATTTCAGAGTGCCATGTTTTTTTTTCAGTGTGGCAGTCGGCTCAACTTACCTCGGGAGACCACCGTTCGCGCCAGACAAAGCCAGAAACACAATCTGATGAGCGTTAGTTTAGGCATATGCGCTAGTTAGCTAGCCTACTTCTGATCTTAATTTCCCAAGGCTGTGAAAGTGAAACGTGGTTTAGTTCTTCCCTCTGCATGCGTCGTGACCGCTTGGTTGAAAATAAAGTAACCTTTTCTTGTTCTGTGAATTTTATGTAGCGGCTGGCAACCAACTTTAAAGTGCATTACCGCCACCAACTGGACTGGAGTGTGGACCAGAGACAGTGAAGGTCTAAATCCTACACAATAATCTCGTCTCCCTAAGGAAACGAAATACATAATGAAATACTACAAAAGTTACCTTAATCCTGTCTTATCAACCGCATTACTCCCTCAAATCTAATAACAATCGCCCCCTTTCTCGCACATCTTTCTGGCACTGAAATGGAACATCTTCCACTGTCTCCATGTCCTTCTGACATTGATTACACCTCCCAGTCGGATGTTTCCCCACCACTTTCAATGTACTATTTAGCCTTGTATATCTTGTGTCTCAGCCTTGTGACTAAACTTTCCTCCCTTCTCTCTCAGCCTCTCACCCTGAGGACCTCCCTAACCCCACCTTTTCCTGGATCTTATACAGGTGTCTTCCCTTTCTCTCCCTGTTCCTCATCTCTTGACACTTATTTTTAATCACTGTTCTTATTAATCCCCTGGCTTCTGCTTTACTGATTGACAGTATCATCTCAACATTAGAATGTTTAAGAGCCTGCTTGGCAATAATATACACTTCCTCATTCCCCTCTACTCCCACATGAGCTGGTACCCCCATCTATTTCACCCTATACAAACACTGTAAAACCTCATACAATACATCCTGTCTGCTCTGAGATACACATGAATTTAAGCGCATCAGTGCTGCACAGGAGTCAGAGCAGATGACTATCCTGTCTGGCCTCACCTCCTCCACCCACTGCAGCCAATATTAGTATTTTTTTTTATTGAACATTTATTTAGTATGGCCAACAACTCCATTGTGTAAACAGATAAATGATCCATTGCTCTTTTTGCCACTGCCACCTTCAACTCAGGAACACTAAAAGCTGCACCTGTCCTCCGTGTTTTAGGGTACTTAGATTCATCTGTGAATATATTCAAGAAAGCATAGTATTGTGTTCTTAATAAAATTACGTTCCATTTGACTTGTAAATAATGTTTATATTATATTGCCAATATACCATGGCTAAGGGCTGTATCCAGGCACTTCGTAGTATCCAACAAGCTTTCTCAACTCAAAGGTTATGTTGTTTGGTAAGAAGAATTCCCCTCTTCCCACAGGTGTTATTACTACCACTGAGGGTTACCTCATACAAGGACTTGGGAGTATGGCTAGACGGTGCACTGTCCTTCTATCAGCACATATCAAAGCTCCAGGCTAAAGTTAGATCGGCAGGTAAGGGGTGCTCTCGAGCGGATAGATGTTCTTTACCATTTGGCCATCAGATTTGCCACCAATGCTCCTTATAGGACACATCACTGCACTCTATACTCCTCTGTAACTGGTCATCTCTGTATATCCGTCGCAAGACCCATGGTTTGATGCTTATTTATAAAACCCTCTTAGGCCTCACTCCCCCCTATCTGAGACATCTACTGCAGCCCTCCACATACAACACCCGTTCTGCAGTCACATTCTGTAAAGGTCCCCAAAGCACACGCATCCCTGGGTCGCTCCTCTTTTTCAGTTCGCCTGCAGCTAGCGACTGGAACGAGCTGCAGCAAACAATCAAACTGGACAATTTTATCTCTTCTTTCAAAGACTCAATCATGGACCACTCTTACGGACAGTTGTGGCTGCTTGTGTGATGTACTGTTGGTCTCTACCTTCTGACCTTTGTGCTGTTGACTGTGCCCAATAATGTTTGTACCATGTTTGTGGTGCTACCATGCGTGTTGTCATGTGTTGCTGCCTTGCTACGTTGTTGTCTTAGGTCTATCTTTATGTAGTGTTGGTCTCTCTTGTTGTGATTGTGTTTGTCCTATATTTACCGGTTGCAGACAAAGTTTACATACACTTAGGTTGGAGTCATTAAAATGTGTTTTTTAACCACTCCACAAATTTCTTGTTAACAAATTATAGTTTTGGGAAGTCGGTTAGGACATCTCCTTTTAGCATGAGTAATTTTTGTGCACAAGTAATTTTCCCAACAATGTGTTTCACTTATTATTCACTGTATCACAATTCCAGTGGGTCAGAAGTTTACATACACTAGGTTGTCTGTACCTTTAAACAGCTTGGAAAATTCCAGAAAATTATGGCATGGCTTTAAAAGCTTCTGATAGGCTAATTGACATAATTTGAGGAGGTGTACCTGTGGATGCATTTCAAAGCCTATATTCAAACTCAGTGCCTCTTTGCTTGACATCATGGGATAATCAAAAGAAATCAGCCAAGACCTCAGAAAAAAAATGTAGACCTCCACAAGTCTGGTTCATCCTTGGGAGCAATTGCCAACTGAAGGTACCACGTTCATCTGTACCAACAATAGTACGCAAGTATAAGCA
>NW_022264042.1:0-36793 GCF_002021735.2 Oncorhynchus kisutch
GTTTTGATTGCACTCTGGATATAAAATTTTTGCTGTGCTGTGTCTAGGTGAGATGAATGAAATGAACACCGTGGACAGTTTTCAGCAAGTTGCAACATTGAAATGCAGAAATAAGCACTTTTCCATAAACAAGCTCTAAATCATGTTTGAAGCACTCTGGATAAAAAAATGTTTTTGTTATGTTTATTCGAGATGTTATGAAAACACTGTAGACTGTTTTCAGCAAGTTACAACATTGAAATGCAGAAATAAGCACTTTTCCATAAACAAGCTCTAAATCATGTTTGATGCACTCTGGATATCCAATTTTTGCTGTGCTGTGTCTAGCTTGAGATGAAATGAAACCGTGGACAGTTTCAGCAAGTTGCAACATTGAAATGCAGAAATAAGCACTTTCCATAAACAAGCTCTAAATCATGTTTGAAGCACTCTGGATAAAAAAATGTTTTTGTATGTTTATTCGAGATGTTATGAAAACACTGTAGACTGTTTCAGCAAGTTACAACATTGAAGCAGAAATAAGCACTTCCATAAACAAGCTCTAAATCATGTTTGATGCACTCTGGATATCCAATTTTGCTGTGCTGTGTTAGCTTGAGATGAAATGAACGCCGTGGACAGTTTTCAGCAAGTTGCAACATTGAAATGCAGAGAAATAAGCACTTTCCATAAACAAGCTCTAAATCATGTTTGAAGCACTCTGGATAAAAATTTTTGTTTGTTGCTGTTCTAGGTTGAGATGAAATGAACACTGTAGACAGTTTTCAGCAAGTTGCAACATTGAAATGCAGAAATAAGCACTTTTCCATAAACAAGCTCTAAATCATGTTTGAAGCACTCTGGATAAAAAAATGTTTTGTGTTATGTTTATTCGAGATGTTATGAAAACACGTAGACGTTTTCAGCAAGTTACAACATTGCAATGGCAGAAGAATACGCACTTTTCCATAAACAAGCTCTAAATCACTGTTTTGATGCACTCTGGATATCCCAATTTTGCTGTGCTGTGTGTAGCTTGAGATGCAAATGAACGCCGTGGACAGTTTTCAGCAAGTTGCAACATTGAAATGCAGAAAATAAGCACTTTTCCATAAACAAGCTCTAAATCATGTTTGAAGCACTCTGGATAAAAAATGTTTTTGTTATGTTTATTCGAGATGTTATGAAACACTGTAGACTGTTTTCAGCAAGTTACAACATTGAAATGCAGAAATAAGCACTTTTCCATAAACAAGCTCTAAATCATGTTTGATGCACTCTGGATATCCAATTTTTGCTGTGCTGTGTCTAGGTTGAGATGAAATGAACACCGTGGACAGTTTTCAGCAAGTTGCAAACATTGAAATGCAGAAATAAGCACTTTTCCATAAACAAGCTCTAAATCATGTTTGAAGCACTCTGGATAAAAAAAATGTTTTTGTTATGTTTATTCGAGATGTTATGAAAACACTGTAGACTGTTTTCAGCAAGTTACAACATTGAAATGCAGAAATAAGCACTTTCCATAAACAAGCTCTAAATCATGTTTTGATGCACTCTGGATATCCAATTTTTGCTGTGCTGTGTCTAGCTTGAGATGAAATGAACGACCGTGGACAGTTTTCAGCAAGTTGCAACATTGAAATGCAGAAATAAGCACTTTTCCATAAACAAGCTCTAAATCATGTTTGAAGCACTCTGGATAAAAAATGTTTTTGTTATGTTTATTCGAGATGTTATGAAAACACTGTTAGACTGTTTTCAGCAAGTTACAACATTGAAATGCAGAAATAAGCACTTTTCCATAAACAAGCTCTAAATCATGTTTTGATGCACTCTGGATATCCAATTTTTGCTGTGCTGTGTCTAGGTTGAGATGAAATGAACGCCGTGGACAGTTTTCAGCAAGTTGCAACATTGAAATGCAGAAATAAGCACTTTTACCATAAACAAGCTCTAAATCATGTTTTGATGCACTCTGGATATCCAATTTTTGCTGTGCTGTGTCTAGGTTGAGATGAAATGAACACCGTGGACAGTTTTCAGCAAGTTGCAACATTGAAATGCAGAAATAAGCACATTTTCCATAAACAAGCTCTAAATCATGTTTGAAGCACTCTGGATAAAAAATGTTTTTGTTATGTTTATTCGAGATGTTATGAAACACTGTAGACTGTTTTCAGCAAGTTACAACATTGAAATGGCAGAAATAAGCACTTTTCCATAAACAAGCTCTAAATCTGTTTTGATGCACTCTGGATATCCAATTTTTGCTGTGCTGTGTCTAGCTGAGATGAATGAACGCCGTGGACAGTTTTCAGCAAGTTGCAACATTGAAATGCAGAAATAAGCACTTTTACCATAAACAAGCTCTAAATCATGTTTGATGCACTCTGGATATCCAATTTTGCTGTGCTGTGTCTAGGTTGAGATGAAATGACACCGTGGACAGTTTTCAGCAAGTTGCAACATTGAAATGCAGAAATAAGCACTTTTCCATAAACAAGCTCTAAATCATGTTTGAAGCACTCTGGATATAAAATGTTTTTGTTATGTTTATTCGAGATGTTATGAAAACACCTGTAGACTGTTTTCAGCAAGTTACAACATTGAAATGCAGAAATAAGCACTTTTCCATAAACAAGCTCTAAATCATGTTTGATGCACTCTGGATATCCAATTTTTGCTGTGCTGTGTCTAGTTGAGATGAAATGAACGCCGTGGACAGTTTTCAGCAAGTTGCAACATTGAAATGCAGAAATAAGCACTTTTCCATAAACAAGCTCTAAATCATGTTTGAAGCACTCTGGATAAAAAAATGTTTTTGTTATGTTTATTCGAGATGTTATGAAAACACTGGTAGACTGTTTTCAGCAAGTTACAACATTGAAATGCAGAAATAAGCACTTTTCCATAAACAAGCTCTAAATCATGTTTTGAATGCACTCTGGATATCCAATTTTTGCTGTGCTGTGTCTAGGTTGAGATGAAATGAACGCCGTGGACAGTTTTCAGCAAGTTGCAACATTGAAATGCAGAAATAAGCACTTTTCCATAAACAAGCTCTAAATCATGTTTGAAGCACTCTGGATAAAAAAATGTTTTTGTTATGTTTATTCGAGATGTTATGAAAACACTGTAGACTGTTTTCAGCAAGTTACAACATTGAAATGCAGAAATAAGCACTTTTCCATAAACAAGCTCTAAATCATGTTTTGATGCACTCTGGATATCCAATTTTTGCTGTGCTGTGTCTAGCTTGAGATGAAATGAACGCCGTGGACAGTTTTCAGCAAGTTGCAACATTGAAATGCAGAAATAAGCACTTTTCCATAAACAAGCTCTAAATCATGTTTGAAGCACTCTGGATAAAAAAATGTTTTTGTTATGTTTATTCGAGATGTTATGAAAACACTGTAGACTGTTTTCAGCAAGTTACAACATTGAAATGCAGAAATAAGCACTTTTCCATAAACAAGCTCTAAATCATGTTTGAATGCACTCTGGATATCCAATTTTTGCTGTGGCTGTGTCTAGCTTGAGATGAAATGAACGCCGTGGACAGTTTTCAGCAAGTTGCAACATTGAAATGCAGAAATAAGCACTTTTCCATAAACAAGCTCTAAATCATGTTTGATGCACTCTGGATATCCAATTTTTGCTGTGCTGTGTCTAGGTTGAGATGAAATGAAACACCGTGGACAGTTTTCAGCAAGTTGCAACATTGAAATGCAGAAATAAGCACTTTTCCATAAACAAGCTCTAAATCATGTTTGAAGCACTCTGGATAAAAAATGTTTTTGTTATGTTTATTCGAGATGTTATGAAAACACTGTAGACTGTTTTCAGCAAGTTACAACATTGAAATGCAGAAATAAGCACTTTTCCATAAACAAGCTCTAAATCATGTTTTGATGCACTCTGGATATCCAATTTTTGCTGTGCTGTGTCTAGGCTTGAGATGAAATGAACGCCGTGGACAGTTTTCAGCAAGTTGCAACATTGAAATGCAGAAATAAGCACTTTTCCATAAACAAGCTCTAAATCATGTTTGAAGCACTCTGGATAAAAAAATGTTTTTGTTATGTTTATTCGAGATGTTATGAAAACACTGTAGACTGTTTTCAGCAAGTTACAACATTGAAATGCAGAAATAAGCACTTTTCCATAAACAAGCTCTAAATCATGTTTTGATGCACTCTGGATATCCAATTTTTGCTGTGCTGTGTCTAGGTTGAGATGAAATGAACGCCGTGGACAGTTTTCAGCAAGTTGCAACATTGAAATGCAGAAAATAAGCACTTTTCCATAAACAAGCTCTAAATCATGTTTGAAGCACTCTGGATAAAAAAATGTTTTTGTTATGTTTATTCGAGATGTTATGAAAACACTGTAGACTGTTTTCAGCAAGTTACAACATTGAAATGCAGAAATAAGCACTTTTCCATAAACAAGCTCTAAATCATGTTTTGATGCACTCTGGATATCCAATTTTTGCTGTGCTGTGTCTAGCTTGAGATGAAATGAACGCCGTGGACAGTTTTCAGCAAGTTGCAACATTGAAATGCAGAAATAAGCACTTTTACATAAACAAGCTCTAAATCATGTTTGAAGCACTCTGGATATCCAATTTTTGCTGTGCTGTGTCTAGGTTGAGATGAAATGAACACCGTGGACAGTTTTCAGCAAGTTGCAACATTGAAATGCAGAAATAAGCACTTTTCCATAAACAAGCTCTAAATCATGTTTGAAGCACTCTGGATAAAAAAATGTTTTTGTTATGTTTATTCGAGATGTTATGAAAACACTGTAGACTGTTTTCAGCAAGTTACAACATTGAAATGCAGAAATAAGCACTTTCCATAAACAAGCTCTAAATCATGTTTTGATGCACTCTGGATATCCAATTTTTGCTGTGCTGTGTCTAGGCTTGAGATGAAATGAACGCCGTGGACAGTTTTCAGCAAGTTGCAACATTGAAATGCAGAAATAAGCACTTTTCCATAAACAAGCTCTAAATCATGTTTGAAGCACTCTGGATAAAAAAATGTTTTTGTTATGTTTATTCGAGATGTTATGAAAACACTGTAGACTGTTTTCAGCAAGTTACAACATTGAAATGCAGAAATAAGCACTTTTCCATAAACAAGCTCTAAATCATGTTTTGATGCACTCTGGATATCCAATTTTTGCTGTGCTGTGTCTAGCTTGAGATGAAATGAACGCCGTGGACAGTTTTCAGCAAGTTGCAACATTGAAATGCAGAAATAAGCACTTTTCCATAAACAAGCTCTAAATCATGTTTGAAGCACTCTGGATAAAAAAATGTTTTTGTTATGTTTATTCGAGATGTTATGAAAACACTGTAGACTGTTTTCAGCAAGTTACAACATTGAAATGCAGAAATAAGCACTTTTCCATAAACAAGCTCTAAATCATGTTTTGATGCACTCTGGATATCCAATTTTTGCTGTGCTGTGTCTAGCTTGAGATGAAATGAACGCCGTGGACAGTTTTCAGCAAGTTGCAACATTGAAATGCAGAAATAAGCACTTTTCCATAAACAAGCTCTAAATCATGTTTGAAGCACTCTGGATAAAAAAATGTTTTTGTTATGTTTATTCGAGATGTTATGAAAACACTGTAGACTGTTTTCAGCAAGTTACAACATTGAAATGCAGAAATAAGCACTTTTCCATAAACAAGCTCTAAATCATGTTTTGATGCACTCTGGATATCCAATTTTTGCTGTGCTGTGTCTAGGCTTGAGATGAAATGAACGCCGTGGACAGTTTTCAGCAAGTTGCAACATTGAAATGCAGAAATAAGCACTTTTCCATAAACAAGCTCTAAATCATGTTTGAAGCACTCTGGATAAAAAAATGTTTTTGTTATGTTTATTCGAGATGTTATGAAAACACTGTAGACTGTTTTCAGCAAGTTACAACATTGAAATGCAGAAATAAGCACTTTTCCATAAACAAGCTCTAAATCATGTTTTGATGCACTCTGGATATCCAATTTTTGCTGTGCTGTGTCTAGCTTGAGATGAAATGAACACCGTGGACAGTTTTCAGCAAGTTGCAACATTGAAATGCAGAAATAAGCACTTTTCCATAAACAAGCTCTAAATCATGTTTGAAGCACTCTGGATAAAAAAATGTTTTTGTTATGTTTATTCGAGATGTTATGAAAACACTGTAGACTGTTTTCAGCAAGTTACAACATTGAAATGCAGAAATAAGCACTTTTCCATAAACAAGCTCTAAATCATGTTTTGATGCACTCTGGATATCCAATTTTTGCTGTGCTGTGTCTAGCTTGAGATGAAATGAACGCCGTGGACAGTTTTCAGCAAGTTGCAACATTGAAATGCAGAAATAAGCACTTTTCCATAAACAAGCTCTAAATCATGTTTGAAGCACTCTGGATAAAAAAATGTTTTTGTTATGTTTATTCGAGATGTTATGAAAACACTGTAGACTGTTTTCAGCAAGTTACAACATTGAAATGCAGAAATAAGCACTTTTCCATAAACAAGCTCTAAATCATGTTTTGATGCACTCTGGATATCCAATTTTTGCTGTGCTGTGTCTAGCTTGAGATGAAATGAACGCCGTGGACAGTTTTCAGCAAGTTGCAACATTGAAATGCAGAAATAAGCACTTTTCCATAAACAAGCTCTAAATCATGTTTGAAGCACTCTGGATAAAAAAATGTTTTTGTTATGTTTATTCGAGATGTTATGAAAACACTGTAGACTGTTTTCAGCAAGTTACAACATTGAAATGCAGAAATAAGCACTTTTCCATAAACAAGCTCTAAATCATGTTTTGATGCACTCTGGATATCCAATTTTTGCTGTGCTGTGTCTAGCTTGAGATGAAATGAACGCCGTGGACAGTTTTCAGCAAGTTGCAACATTGAAATGCAGAAATAAGCACTTTTACATAAACAAGCTCTAAATCATGTTTGAAGCACTCTGGATATCCAATTTTTGCTGTGCTGTGTCTAGGTTGAGATGAAATGAACACCGTGGACAGTTTTCAGCAAGTTGCAACATTGAAATGCAGAAATAAGCACTTTTCCATAAACAAGCTCTAAATCATGTTTGAAGCACTCTGGATAAAAAATGTTTTTGTTATGTTTATTCGAGATGTTATGAAAACACTGTAGACTGTTTTCAGCAAGTTACAACATTGAAATGCAGAAATAAGCACTTTTCCATAAACAAGCTCTAAATCATGTTTTGATGCACTCTGGATATCCAATTTTTGCTGTGCTGTGTCTAGCTTGAGATGAAATGAACGCCGTGGACAGTTTTCAGCAAGTTGCAACATTGAAATGCAGAAATAAGCACTTTTCCATAAACAAGCTCTAAATCATGTTTGAAGCACTCTGGATAAAAAAATGTTTTTGTTATGTTTATTCGAGATGTTATGAAAACACTGTTAGACTGTTTTCAGCAAGTTACAACATTGAAATGCAGAAATAAGCACTTTTCCATAAACAAGCTCTAAATCATGTTTTGATGCACTCTGGATATCCAATTTTTGCTGTGCTGTGTCTAGCTTGAGATGAAATGAACACCGTGGACAGTTTTCAGCAAGTTGCAACATTGAAATGCAGAAATAAGCACTTTTCCATAAACAAGCTCTAAATCATGTTTGAAGCACTCTGGATAAAAAATGTTTTTGTTATGTTTATTCGAGATGTTATGAAAACACTGTAGACTGTTTTCAGCAAGTTACAACATTGAAATGCAGAAATAAGCACTTTTCCATAAACAAGCTCTAAATCATGTTTTGATGCACTCTGGATATCCAATTTTTGCTGTGCTGTGTCTAGCTTGAGATGAAATGAACGCCGTGGACAGTTTTCAGCAAGTTGCAACATTGAAATGCAGAAATAAGCACTTTTCCATAAACAAGCTCTAAATCATGTTTGAAGCACTCTGGATAAAAAAATGTTTTTGTTATGTTTATTCGAGATGTTATGAAAACACTGTAGACTGTTTTCAGCAAGTTACAACATTGAAATGCAGAAATAAGCACTTTTCCATAAACAAGCTCTAAATCATGTTTTGATGCACTCTGGATATCCAATTTTTGCTGTGCTGTGTCTAGCTTGAGATGAAATGAACGCCGTGGACAGTTTTCAGCAAGTTGCAACATTGAAATGCAGAAATAAGCACTTTTCCATAAACAAGCTCTAAATCATGTTTGAAGCACTCTGGATAAAAAAATGTTTTTGTTATGTTTATTCGAGATGTTATGAAAACACTGTTAGACTGTTTTCAGCAAGTTACAACATTGAAATGCAGAAATAAGCACTTTTCCATAAACAAGCTCTAAATCATGTTTTGATGCACTCTGGATATCCAATTTTTGCTGTGCTGTGTCTAGCTTGAGATGAAATGAACGCCGTGGACAGTTTTCAGCAAGTTGCAACATTGAAATGCAGAAATAAGCACTTTTCCATAAACAAGCTCTAAATCATGTTTGAAGCACTCTGGATAAAAAAATGTTTTTGTTATGTTTATTCGAGATGTTATGAAAACACTGTTAGACTGTTTTCAGCAAGTTACAACATTGAAATGCAGAAATAAGCACTTTTCCATAAACAAGCTCTAAATCATGTTTTGATGCACTCTGGATATCCAATTTTTGCTGTGCTGTGTCTAGCTTGAGATGAAATGAACACCGTGGACAGTTTTCAGCAAGTTGCAACATTGAAATGCAGAAATAAGCACTTTTCCATAAACAAGCTCTAAATCATGTTTGAAGCACTCTGGATAAAAAATGTTTTTGTTATGTTTATTCGAGATGTTATGAAAACACTGTAGACTGTTTTCAGCAAGTTACAATCATTGAAATGCAGAAATAAGCACTTTTCCATAAACAAGCTCTAAATCATGTTTTGATGCACTCTGGATATCCAATTTTTGCTGTGCTGTGTCTAGCTTGAGATGAAATGAACGCCGTGGGACAGTTTTCAGCAAGTTGCTGCAACATTGAAATGCAGAAATAGCAACTTTTCCATAAACAAGCTCTAAATCATGTTTTGAAGCACTCGGGATAAAAAATGTTTTGTTATGTTTATTCGAGATGTTATGAAAACACTGTAGACTGTTTTCAGCAAGTTACAACATTGAAATGCAGAAATGAGCCTTTTCCCATAACACAAGCTCTAAATCATGTTTTGAATGCACTCTGGATATCCAATTTTTTGCTGTGCTGTGTCTAGCTTGAGATGAAATGAACGCCGTGGACAGTTTTCAGCAGTTGCACATTGAAATGCAGAAATAAGCACTTTTCCATAAACAAGCTCTAAATCATGTTTTGATGCACTCTGGATATCCAATTTTTGCTGTGCTGTGTCTAGCTTGAGATGAAATGAACGCCGTGGACAGTTTTCAGCAAGTTGCAACATTGAAATGCAGAAAATAAGCACTTTTCCATAAACAAGCTCTAAATCATGTTTGAAGCACTCTGGATAAAAAATGTTTTTGTTATGTTTATTCGAGATGTTATGAAAACACTGTAGACTGTTTTCAGCAAGTTACAACATTGAAATGCAGAAATAAGCACTTTTCCATAAACAAGCTCTAAATCATGTTTTGATGCACTCTGGATATCCAATTTTTGCTGTGCTGTGTCTAGCTTGAGATGAAATGAACGCCGTGGACAGTTTTCAGCAAGTTGCAACATTGAAATGCAGAAATAAGCACTTTTCCATAAACAAGCTCTAAATCATGTTTGAAGCACTCTGGATAAAAAAATGTTTTTGTTATGTTTATTCGAGATGTTATGAAAACACTGTAGACTGTTTTCAGCAAGTTACAACATTGAAATGCAGAAATAAGCACTTTTCCATAAACAAGCTCTAAATCATGTTTTGATGCACTCTGGATATCCAATTTTTGCTGTGCTGTGTCTAGCTTGAGATGAAATGAACGCCGTGGACAGTTTTCAGCAAGTTGCAACATTGAAATGCAGAAATAAGCACTTTTCCATAAACAAGCTCTAAATCATGTTTGAAGCACTCTGGATAAAAAATGTTTTTGTTATGTTTATTCGAGATGTTATGAAAACACTGTAGACTGTTTTCAGCAAGTTACAACATTGAAATGCAGAAATAAGCACTTTTCCATAAACAAGCTCTAAATCATGTTTTGATGCACTCTGGATATCCAATTTTTGCTGTGCTGTGTCTAGCTTGAGATGAAATGAACGCCGTGGACAGTTTTCAGCAAGTTGCAACATTGAAATGCAGAAATAAGCACTTTTCCATAAACAAGCTCTAAATCATGTTTTGATGCACTCTGGATATCCAATTTTTGCTGTGCTGTGTCTAGCTTGAGATGAAATGAACACCGTGGACAGTTTTCAGCAAGTTGCAACATTGAAATGCAGAAATAAGCACTTTTCCATAAACAAGCTCTAAATCATGTTTGAAGCACTCTGGATAAAAAAATGTTTTTGTTATGTTTATTCGAGATGTTATGAAAACACTGTAGACTGTTTTCAGCAAGTTACAACATTGAAATGCAGAAATAAGCACTTTTCCATAAACAAGCTCTAAATCATGTTTTGATGCACTCTGGATATCCAATTTTTGCTGTGCTGTGTCTAGCTTGAGATGAAATGAACGCCGTGGACAGTTTTCAGCAAGTTGCAACATTGAAATGCAGAAATAAGCACTTTTCCATAAACAAGCTCTAAATCATGTTTGAAGCACTCTGGATAAAAAAATGTTTTTGTTATGTTTATTCGAGATGTTATGAAAACACTGTAGACTGTTTTCAGCAAGTTACAACATTGAAATGCAGAAATAAGCACTTTTCCATAAACAAGCTCTAAATCATGTTTTGATGCACTCTGGATATCCAATTTTTGCTGTGCTGTGTCTAGCTTGAGATGAAATGAACACCGTGGACAGTTTTCAGCAAGTTGCAACATTGAAATGCAGAAATAAGCACTTTTCCATAAACAAGCTCTAAATCATGTTTGAAGCACTCTGGATAAAAAATGTTTTTGTTATGTTTATTCGAGATGTTATGAAAACACTGTTAGACTGTTTTCAGCAAGTTACAACATTGAAATGCAGAAATAAGCACTTTTCCATAAACAAGCTCTAAATCATGTTTTGATGCACTCTGGATATCCAATTTTTGCTGTGCTGTGTCTAGCTTGAGATGAAATGAACGCCGTGGACAGTTTTCAGCAAGTTGCAACATTGAAATGCAGAAATAAGCACTTTTCCATAAACAAGCTCTAAATCATGTTTGAAGCACTCTGGATAAAAAAATGTTTTTGTTATGTTTATTCGAGATGTTATGAAAACACTGTAGACTGTTTTCAGCAAGTTACAACATTGAAATGCAGAAATAAGCACTTTTCCATAAACAAGCTCTAAATCATGTTTTGATGCACTCTGGATATCCAATTTTTGCTGTGCTGTGTCTAGCTTGAGATGAAATGAACGCCGTGGACAGTTTTCAGCAAGTTGCAACATTGAAATGCAGAAATAAGCACTTTTCCATAAACAAGCTCTAAATCATGTTTGAAGCACTCTGGATAAAAAATGTTTTTGTTATGTTTATTCGAGATGTTATGAAAACACTGTAGACTGTTTTCAGCAAGTTACAACATTGAAATGCAGAAATAAGCACTTTTCCATAAACAAGCTCTAAATCATGTTTTGATGCACTCTGGATATCCAATTTTTGCTGTGCTGTGTCTAGCTTGAGATGAAATGAACGCCGTGGACAGTTTTCAGCAAGTTGCAACATTGAAATGCAGAAATAAGCACTTTTCCATAAACAAGCTCTAAATCATGTTTGAAGCACTCTGGATAAAAAAATGTTTTTGTTATGTTTATTCGAGATGTTATGAAAACACTGTTAGACTGTTTTCAGCAAGTTACAACATTGAAATGCAGAAATAAGCACTTTTCCATAAACAAGCTCTAAATCATGTTTTGATGCACTCTGGATATCCAATTTTTGCTGTGCTGTGTCTAGGTTGAGATGAAATGAACACCGTGGACAGTTTTCAGCAAGTTGCAACATTGAAATGCAGAAATAAGCACTTTTCCATAAACAAGCTCTAAATCATGTTTGAAGCACTCTGGATAAAAAAATGTTTTTGTTATGTTTATTCGAGATGTTATGAAAACACTGTAGACTGTTTTCAGCAAGTTACAACATTGAAATGCAGAAATAAGCACTTTTCCATAAACAAGCTCTAAATCATGTTTTGATGCACTCTGGATATCCAATTTTTGCTGTGCTGTGTCTAGCTTGAGATGAAATGAACGCCGTGGACAGTTTTCAGCAAGTTGCAACATTGAAATGCAGAAATAAGCACTTTTACATAAACAAGCTCTAAATCATGTTTGAAGCACTCTGGATATCCAATTTTTGCTGTGCTGTGTCTAGGTTGAGATGAAATGAACACCGTGGACAGTTTTCAGCAAGTTGCAACATTGAAATGCAGAAATAAGCACTTTTCCATAAACAAGCTCTAAATCATGTTTGAAGCACTCTGGATAAAAAATGTTTTTGTTATGTTTATTCGAGATGTTATGAAAACACTGTAGACTGTTTTCAGCAAGTTACAACATTGAAATGCAGAAATAAGCACTTTTCCATAAACAAGCTCTAAATCATGTTTTGATGCACTCTGGATATCCAATTTTTGCTGTGCTGTGTCTAGCTTGAGATGAAATGAACGCCGTGGACAGTTTTCAGCAAGTTGCAACATTGAATGCAGAAATAAGCACTTTTACATAAACAAGCTCTAAATCATGTTTGAAGCACTCTGGATATCCAATTTTTGCTGTGCTGTGTCTAGGCTTGAGATGAAATGAACACCGTGGACAGTTTTCAGCAAGTTGCAACATTGAAATGCAGAAATAAGCACTTTTCCATAAACAAGCTCTAAATCATGTTTGAAGCACTCTGGATAAAAAAATGTTTTTGTTATGTTTATTCGAGATGTTATGAAAACACTGTAGACTGTTTTCAGCAAGTTACAACATTGAAATGCAGAAATAAGCACTTTTCCATAAACAAGCTCTAAATCATGTTTTGATGCACTCTGGATATCCAATTTTTGCTGTGCTGTGTCTAGCTTGAGATGAAATGAACGCCGTGGACAGTTTTCAGCAAGTTGCAACATTGAAATGCAGAAATAAGCACTTTTCCATAAACAAGCTCTAAATCATGTTTGAAGCACTCTGGATAAAAAAATGTTTTTGTTATGTTTATTCGAGATGTTATGAAAACACTGTAGACTGTTTTCAGCAAGTTACAACATTGAAATGCAGAAATAAGCACTTTTCCATAAACAAGCTCTAAATCATGTTTTGATGCACTCTGGATATCCAATTTTTGCTGTGCTGTGTCTAGGCTTGAGATGAAATGAACACCGTGGACAGTTTTCAGCAAGTTGCAACATTGAAATGCAGAAATAAGCACTTTTCCATAAACAAGCTCTAAATCATGTTTGAAGCACTCTGGATAAAAAAATGTTTTTGTTATGTTTATTCGAGATGTTATGAAAACACTGTAGACTGTTTTCAGCAAGTTACAACATTGAAATGCAGAAATAAGCACTTTTCCATAAACAAGCTCTAAATCATGTTTTGATGCACTCTGGATATCCAATTTTTGCTGTGCTGTGTCTAGCTTGAGATGAAATGAACGCCGTGGACAGTTTTCAGCAAGTTGCAACATTGAAATGCAGAAATAAGCACTTTTCCATAAACAAGCTCTAAATCATGTTTGAAGCACTCTGGATAAAAAAATGTTTTTGTTATGTTTATTCGAGATGTTATGAAAACACTGTAGACTGTTTTCAGCAAGTTACAACATTGAAATGCAGAAATAAGCACTTTTCCATAAACAAGCTCTAAATCATGTTTTGATGCACTCTGGATATCCAATTTTTGCTGTGCTGTGTCTAGCTTGAGATGAAATGAACGCCGTGGACAGTTTTCAGCAAGTTGCAACATTGAAATGCAGAAATAAGCACTTTTACATAAACAAGCTCTAAATCATGTTTGAAGCACTCTGGATATCCAATTTTTGCTGTGCTGTGTCTAGGTTGAGATGAAATGAACACCGTGGACAGTTTTCAGCAAGTTGCAACATTGAAATGCAGAAATAAGCACTTTTCCATAAACAAGCTCTAAATCATGTTTGAAGCACTCTGGATAAAAAATGTTTTTGTTATGTTTATTCGAGATGTTATGAAAACACTGTAGACTGTTTTCAGCAAGTTACAACATTGAAATGCAGAAATAAGCACTTTTCCATAAACAAGCTCTAAATCATGTTTTGATGCACTCTGGATATCCAATTTTTGCTGTGCTGTGTCTAGCTTGAGATGAAATGAACACCGTGGACAGTTTTCAGCAAGTTGCAACATTGAAATGCAGAAATAAGCACTTTTCCATAAACAAGCTCTAAATCATGTTTGAAGCACTCTGGATAAAAAAATGTTTTTGTTATGTTTATTCGAGATGTTATGAAAACACTGTAGACTGTTTTCAGCAAGTTACAACATTGAAATGCAGAAATAAGCACTTTTCCATAAACAAGCTCTAAATCATGTTTTGATGCACTCTGGATATCCAATTTTTGCTGTGCTGTGTCTAGCTTGAGATGAAATGAACGCCGTGGACAGTTTTCAGCAAGTTGCAACATTGAAATGCAGAAATAAGCACTTTTCCATAAACAAGCTCTAAATCATGTTTGAAGCACTCTGGATAAAAAAATGTTTTTGTTATGTTTATTCGAGATGTTATGAAAACACTGTAGACTGTTTTCAGCAAGTTACAACATTGAAATGCAGAAATAAGCACTTTTCCATAAACAAGCTCTAAATCATGTTTTGATGCACTCTGGATATCCAATTTTTGCTGTGCTGTGTCTAGCTTGAGATGAAATGAACACCGTGGACAGTTTTCAGCAAGTTGCAACATTGAAATGCAGAAATAAGCACTTTTCCATAAACAAGCTCTAAATCATGTTTGAAGCACTCTGGATAAAAAAATGTTTTTGTTATGTTTATTCGAGATGTTATGAAAACACTGTAGACTGTTTTCAGCAAGTTACAACATTGAAATGCAGAAATAAGCACTTTTCCATAAACAAGCTCTAAATCATGTTTTGATGCACTCTGGATATCCAATTTTTGCTGTGCTGTGTCTAGCTTGAGATGAAATGAACAGCCGTGGACAGTTTTCAGCAAGTTGCAACATTGAAATGCAGAAATAAGCACTTTTCCATAAACAAGCTCTAAATCATGTTTGAAGCACTCTGGATAAAAAAATGTTTTTGTTATGTTTATTCGAGATGTTATGAAAACACTGTAGACTGTTTTCAGCAAGTTACAACATTGAAATGCAGAAATAAGCACTTTTCCATAAACAAGCTCTAAATCATGTTTTGATGCACTCTGGATATCCAATTTTTGCTGTGCTGTGTCTAGGCTTGAGATGAAATGAACGCCGTGGACAGTTTTCAGCAAGTTGCAACATTGAAATGCAGAAATAAGCACTTTTCCATAAACAAGCTCTAAATCATGTTTGAAGCACTCTGGATAAAAAAATGTTTTTGTTATGTTTATTCGAGATGTTATGAAAACACTGTAGACTGTTTTCAGCAAGTTACAACATTGAAATGCAGAAATAAGCACTTTTCCATAAACAAGCTCTAAATCATGTTTTGATGCACTCTGGATATCCAATTTTTGCTGTGCTGTGTCTAGCTTGAGATGAAATGAACGCCGTGGACAGTTTTCAGCAAGTTGCAACATTGAAATGCAGAAATAAGCACTTTTCCATAAACAAGCTCTAAATCATGTTTGAAGCACTCTGGATATCCAATTTTTGCTGTGCTGTGTCTAGGTTGAGATGAAATGAACACCGTGGACAGTTTTCAGCAAGTTGCAACATTGAAATGCAGAAATAAGCACTTTTCCATAAACAAGCTCTAAATCATGTTTGAAGCACTCTGGATAAAAAAATGTTTTTGTTATGTTTATTCGAGATGTTATGAAAACACTGTAGACTGTTTTCAGCAAGTTACAACATTGAAATGCAGAAATAAGCACTTTTCCATAAACAAGCTCTAAATCATGTTTTGATGCACTCTGGATATCCAATTTTTGCTGTGCTGTGTCTAGCTTGAGATGAAATGAACGCCGTGGACAGTTTTCAGCAAGTTGCAACATTGAAATGCAGAAATAAGCACTTTTCCATAAACAAGCTCTAAATCATGTTTGAAGCACTCTGGATAAAAAATGTTTTTGTTATGTTTATTCGAGATGTTATGAAAACACTGTAGACTGTTTTCAGCAAGTTACAACATTGAAATGCAGAAATAAGCACTTTTCCATAAACAAGCTCTAAATCATGTTTTGATGCACTCTGGATATCCAATTTTTGCTGTGCTGTGTCTAGCTTGAGATGAAATGAACACCGTGGACAGTTTTCAGCAAGTTGCAACATTGAAATGCAGAAATAAGCACTTTTCCATAAACAAGCTCTAAATCATGTTTGAAGCACTCTGGATAAAAAAATGTTTTTGTTATGTTTATTCGAGATGTTATGAAAACACTGTAGACTGTTTTCAGCAAGTTACAACATTGAAATGCAGAAATAAGCACTTTTCCATAAACAAGCTCTAAATCATGTTTTGATGCACTCTGGATATCCAATTTTTGCTGTGCTGTGTCTAGCTTGAGATGAAATGAACGCCGTGGACAGTTTTCAGCAAGTTGCAACATTGAAATGCAGAAATAAGCACTTTTCCATAAACAAGCTCTAAATCATGTTTGAAGCACTCTGGATAAAAAAATGTTTTTGTTATGTTTATTCGAGATGTTATGAAACACTGTAGACTGTTTTCAGCAAGTTACAACATTGAAATGCAGAAATAAGCACTTTTCCATAAACAAGCTCTAAATCATGTTTGATGCACTCTGGATATCCAATTTTTGCTGTGATGTGTCTAGCTTGAGATGAAATGAACGCCGTGGACAGTTTTCAGCAAGTTGCAACATTGAAATGCAGAAATAAGCACTTTTCCATAAACAAGCTCTAAATCATGTTTGATAGCACTCTGGATATCCAATTTTTGCTGTGCTGTGTCTAGGTTGAGATGAAATGAACACCGTGGACAGTTTTCAGCAAGTTGCAACATTGAAATGCAGAAATAAGCACTTTTCCATAAACAAGCTCTAAATCATGTTTGAAGCACTCTGGATAAAAAAATGTTTTTGTTATGTTTATTCGAGATGTTATGAAAACACTGTAGACTGTTTTCAGCAAGTTACAACATTGAAATGCAGAAATAAGCACTTTTCCATAAACAAGCTCTAAATCATGTTTTGATGCACTCTGGATATCCAATTTTTGCTGTGCTGTGTCTAGCTTGAGATGAAATGAACGCCGTGGACAGTTTTCAGCAAGTTGCAACATTGAAATGCAGAAATAAGCACTTTTCCATAAACAAGCTCTAAATCATGTTTGAAGCACTCTGGATAAAAAAATGTTTTTGTTATGTTTATTCGAGATGTTATGAAAACACTGTTAGACTGTTTTCAGCAAGTTACAACATTGAAATGCAGAAATAAGCACTTTTCCATAAACAAGCTCTAATCATGTTTTGATGCACTCTGGATATCCAATTTTTGCTGTGCTGTGTCTAGCTTGAGATGAAATGAACGCCGTGGACAGTTTTCAGCAAGTTGCAACATTGAAATGCAGAAATAAGCACTTTTCCATAAACAAGCTCTAAATCATGTTTGAAGCACTCTGGATAAAAAAATGTTTTTGTTATGTTTATTCGAGATGTTATGAAAACACTGTAGACTGTTTTCAGCAAGTTACAACATTGAAATGCAGAAATAAGCACTTTTCCATAAACAAGCTCTAAATCATGTTTTGATGCACTCTGGATATCCAATTTTTGCTGTGCTGTGTCTAGCTTGAGATGAAATGAACGCCGTGGACAGTTTTCAGCAAGTTGCAACATTGAAATGCAGAAATAAGCACTTTTACATAAACAAGCTCTAAATCATGTTTTGAAGCACTCTGGATATCCAATTTTTGCTGTGCTGTGTCTAGGTTGAGATGAAATGAACACCGTGGACAGTTTTCAGCAAGTTGCAACATTGAAATGCAGAAATAAGCACTTTTCCATAAACAAGCTCTAAATCATGTTTGAAGCACTCTGGATAAAAAATGTTTTTGTTATGTTTATTCGAGATGTTATGAAAACACTGTAGACTGTTTTCAGCAAGTTACAACATTGAAATGCAGAAATAAGCACTTTTCCATAAACAAGCTCTAAATCATGTTTTGATGCACTCTGGATATCCAATTTTTGCTGTGCTGTGTCTAGCTTGAGATGAAATGAACGCCGTGGACAGTTTTCAGCAAGTTGCAACATTGAAATGCAGAAATAAGCACTTTTCCATAAACAAGCTCTAAATCATGTTTGAAGCACTCTGGATAAAAAAATGTTTTTGTTATGTTTATTCGAGATGTATGAAAACACTGTAGACTGTTTTCAGCAAGTTACAACATTGAAATGCAGAAATAAGCACTTTTCCATAAACAAGCTCTAAATCATGTTTTGATGCACTCTGGATATCCAATTTTTGCTGTGCTGTGTCTAGCTTGAGATGAAATGAACGACCGTGGACAGTTTTCAGCAAGTTGCAACATTGAAATGCAGAAATAAGCACTTTTCCATAAACAAGCTCTAAATCATGTTTGAAGCACTCTGGATAAAAAAATGTTTTTGTTATGTTTATTCGAGATGTTATGAAAACACTGTAGACTGTTTTCAGCAAGTTACAACATTGAAATGCAGAAATAAGCACTTTTCCATAAACAAGCTCTAAATCATGTTTTGATGCACTCTGGATATCCAATTTTTGCTGTGCTGTGTCTAGCTTGAGATGAAATGAACGCCGTGGACAGTTTTCAGCAAGTTGCAACATTGAAATGCAGAAATAAGCACTTTTCCATAAACAAGCTCTAAATCATGTTTGAAGCACTCTGGATAAAAAAATGTTTTTGTTATGTTTATTCGAGATGTTATGAAACACTGTAGACTGTTTTCAGCAAGTTACAACATTGAAATGCAGAAGAAATAAGCACTTTTCCATAAACAAGCTCTAAATCATGTTTTGATGCACTCTGGATATCCAATTTTTGCTGTGCTGTGTCTAGCTTGAGATGAAATGAACGCCGTGGACAGTTTTCAGCAAGTTGCAACATTGAAATGCAGAAATAAGCACTTTTCCATAAACAAGCTCTAAATCATGTTTGAAGCACTCTGGATAAAAAAATGTTTTTGTTATGTTTATTCGAGATGTTATGAAAACACTGTAGACTGTTTTCAGCAAGTTACAACATTGAAATGCAGAAATAAGCACTTTTCCATAAACAAGCTCTAAATCATGTTTTGATGCACTCTGGATATCCAATTTTTGCTGTGCTGTGTCTAGCTTGAGATGAAATGAACGCCGTGGACAGTTTTCAGCAAGTTGCAACATTGAAATGCAGAAATAAGCACTTTTCCATAAACAAGCTCTAAATCATGTTTGAAGCACTCTGGATAAAAAAATGTTTTTGTTATGTTTATTCGAGATGTTATGAAAACACTGTAGACTGTTTTCAGCAAGTTACAACATTGAAATGCAGAAATAAGCACTTTTCCATAAACAAGCTCTAAATCATGTTTTGATGCACTCTGGATATCCAATTTTTGCTGTGCTGTGTCTAGCTTGAGATGAAATGAACGCCGTGGACAGTTTTCAGCAAGTTGCAACATTGAAATGCAGAAATAAGCACTTTTCCATAAACAAGCTCTAAATCATGTTTGAAGCACTCTGGATAAAAAAATGTTTTTGTTATGTTTATTCGAGATGTTATGAAAACACTGTAGACTGTTTTCAGCAAGTTACAACATTGAAATGCAGAAATAAGCACTTTTCCATAAACAAGCTCTAAATCATGTTTTGATGCACTCTGGATATCCAATTTTTGCTGTGCTGTGTCTAGCTTGAGATGAAATGAACGCCGTGGACAGTTTTCAGCAAGTTGCAACATTGAAATGCAGAAATAAGCACTTTTACATAAACAAGCTCTAAATCATGTTTGAAGCACTCTGGATATCCAATTTTTGCTGTGCTGTGTCTAGGTTGAGATGAAATGAACACCGTGGACCGTTTTCAGCAAGTTGCAACATTGAAATGCAGAAATAAGCACTTTTCCATAAACAAGCTCTAAATCATGTTTGAAGCACTCTGGATAAAAAATGTTTTTGTTATGTTTATTCGAGATGTTATGAAAACACTGTTAGACTGTTTTCAGCAAGTTACAACATTGAAATGCAGAAATAAGCACTTTTCCATAAACAAGCTCTAAATCATGTTTTGATGCACTCTGGATATCCAATTTTTGCTGTGCTGTGTCTAGCTTGAGATGAAATGAACGCCGTGGACAGTTTTCAGCAAGTTGCAACATTGAAATGCAGAAATAAGCACTTTTCCATAAACAAGCTCTAAATCATGTTTGAAGCACTCTGGATAAAAAAATGTTTTTGTTATGTTTATTCGAGATGTTATGAAAACACTGTAGACTGTTTTCAGCAAGTTACAACATTGAAATGCAGAAATAAGCACTTTTCCATAAACAAGCTCTAAATCATGTTTTGATGCACTCTGGATATCCAATTTTTGCTGTGCTGTGTCTAGCTTGAGATGAAATGAACGCCGTGGACAGTTTTCAGCAAGTTGCAACATTGAAATGCAGAAATAAGCACTTTTACATAAACAAGCTCTAAATCATGTTTGAAGCACTCTGGATATCCAATTTTTGCTGTGCTGTGTCTAGGTTGAGATGAAATGAACACCGTGGACAGTTTTCAGCAAGTTGCAACATTGAAATGCAGAAATAAGCACTTTTCCATAAACAAGCTCTAAATCATGTTTGAAGCACTCTGGATAAAAAAATGTTTTTGTTATGTTTATTCGAGATGTTATGAAAACACTGTAGACTGTTTTCAGCAAGTTACAACATTGAAATGCAGAAATAAGCACTTTTCCATAAACAAGCTCTAAATCACTGTTTTGATGCACTCTGGATATCCAATTTTTGCTGTGCTGTGTCTAGCTTGAGATGAAATGAACGCCGTGGACAGTTTTCAGCAAGTTGCCAACATTGAAATGCAGAAATAAGCACTTTCCATAAACAAGCTCTAAATCATGTTTGAAGCACTCTGGATAAAAAAATGTTTTTGTTATGTTTATTCGAGATGTTATGAAAACACTGTAGACTGTTTTCAGCAAGTTACAACATTGAAATGCAGAAATAAGCACTTTTCCATAAACAAGCTCTAAATCATGTTTTGATGCACTCTGGATATCCAATTTTTGCTGTGCTGTGTCTAGCTTGAGATGAAATGAACACCGTGGACAGTTTTCAGCAAGTTGCAACATTGAAATGCAGAATAAGCACTTTTCCATAAACAAGCTCTAAATCATGTTTGAAGCACTCTGGATAAAAAATGTTTTTGTTATGTTTATTCGAGATGTTATGAAAACACTGTAGACTGTTTTCAGCAAGTTACAACATTGAAATGCAGAATAAGCACTTTTCCATAAACAAGCTCTAAATCATGTTTTGATGCACTCTGGATATCCAATTTTTGCTGTGCTGTGTCTAGCTTGAGATGAAATGAACGCCGTGGACAGTTTTCAGCAAGTTGCAACATTGAAATGCAGAAATAAGCACTTTTCCATAAACAAGCTCTAAATCATGTTTGAAGCACTCTGGATAAAAAATGTTTTTGTTATGTTTATTCGAGATGTTATGAAAACACTGTAGACTGTTTTCAGCAAGTTACAACATTGAAATGCAGAATAAGCACTTTTCCATAAACAAGCTCTAAATCATGTTTTGATGCACTCTGGATATCCAATTTTTGCTGTGCTGTGTCTAGCTTGAGATGAAATGAACGCCGTGGACAGTTTTCAGCAAGTTGCAACATTGAAATGCAGAAATAAGCACTTTTCCATAAACAAGCTCTAAATCATGTTTGAAGCACTCTGGATAAAAAAATGTTTTTGTTATGTTTATTCGAGATGTTATGAAAACACTGTAGACTGTTTTCAGCAAGTTACAACATTGAAATGCAGAAATAAGCACTTTTCCATAAACAAGCTCTAAATCATGTTTTGATGCACTCTGGATATCAATTTTTGCTGTGCTGTGTCTAGCTTGAGATGAAATGAACACCGTGGACAGTTTTCAGCAAGTTGCAACATTGAAATGCAGAAATAAGCACTTTTCCATAAACAAGCTCTAAATCATGTTTGAAGCACTCTGGATAAAAAAATGTTTTGTTATGTTTATTCGAGATGTTATGAAAACACTGTAGACTGTTTTCAGCAAGTTACAACATTGAAATGCAGAAATAAGCACTTTTCCATAAACAAGCTCTAAATCATGTTTTGATGCACTCTGGATATCCAATTTTTGCTGTGCTGTGTCTAGCTTGAGATGAATGAACACCGTGGACAGTTTTCAGCAAGTTGCAACATTGAAATGCAGAAATAAGCACTTTTCCATAAACAAGCTCTAAATCATGTTTGAAGCACTCTGGATAAAAAAATGTTTTTGTTATGTTTATTCGAGATGTTATGAAAACACTGTTAGACTGTTTTCAGCAAGTTACAACATTGAAATGCAGAAATAAGCACTTTTCCATAAACAAGCTCTAAATCATGTTTTGATGCACTCTGGATATCCAATTTTTGCTGTGCTGTGTCTAGCTTGAGATGAAATGAACACCGTGGACAGTTTTCAGCAAGTTGCAACATTGAAATGCAGAAATAAGCACTTTTCCATAAACAAGCTCTAAATCATGTTTGAAGCACTCTGGATAAAAAAATGTTTTGTTATGTTTATTCGAGATGTTATGAAAACACTGTAGACTGTTTTCAGCAAGTTACAACATTGAAATGCAGAAATAAGCACTTTTCCATAAACAAGCTCTAAATCATGTTTTGATGCACTCTGGATATCCAATTTTTGCTGTGCTGTGTCTAGCTTGAGATGAAATGAACGCCGTGGAACAGTTTTCAGCAAGTTGCAACATTGAAATGCAGAAATAAGCACTTTTCCATAAACAAGCTCTAAATCATGTTTGAAGCACTCTGGATAAAAAATGTTTTTGTTATGTTTATTCGAGATGTTATGAAACACTGTAGACTGTTTCAGCAAGTTACAACATTGAAATGCAGAAATAAGCACTTTTCCATAAACAAGCTCTAAATCATGTTTTGATGCACTCTGGATATCCAATTTTTGCTGTGCTGTGTCTAGGCTTGAGATGAAATGAACACCGTGGACAGTTTTCAGCAAGTTGCAACATTGAAATGCAAGAAATAAGCACTTTTCCATAAACAAGCTCTAAATCATGTTTGAAGCACTCTGGATAAAAAAATGTTTTTGTTATGTTTATTCGAGATGTTATGAAAACACTGTAGACTGTTTTCAGCAAGTTACAACATTGAAATGCAGAAGTAAGCACTTTCCATAAACAAGCTCTAAATCATGTTTTGATGCACTCTGGATATCCAATTTTTGCTGTGCTGTGTCTAGCTTGAGATGAAATGAACACCGTGGACAGTTTTCAGCAAGTTGCAACATTGAAATGCAGAAATAAGCACTTTTCCATAAACAAGCTCTAAATCATGTTTGAAGCACTCTGGATAAAAAAATGTTTTTGTTATGTTTATTCGAGATGTTATGAAAACACTGTAGACTGTTTTCAGCAAGTTACAACATTGAAATGCAGAAGAATAAGCACTTTTCCATAAACAAGCTCTAAATCATGTTTTTGATGCACTCTGGATATCCAATTTTTGCTGTGCTGTGTCTAGCTTGAGATGAAATGAACGCCGTGGACAGTTTTCAGCAAGTTGCAACATTGAAATGCAGAAATAAGCACTTTTCCATAAACAAGCTCTAAATCATGTTTGAAGCACTCTGGATAAAAAATGTTTTTGTTATGTTTATTCGAGATGTTATGAAAACACTGTAGACTGTTTTCAGCAAGTTACAACATTGAAATGCAGAAATAAGCACTTTTCCATAAACAAGCTCTAAATCATGTTTTGATGCACTCTGGATATCCAATTTTTGCTGTGCTGTGTCTAGCTTGAGATGAAATGAACGCCGTGGACAGTTTCAGCAAGTTGCAACATTGAAATGCAGAAATAAGCACTTTTCCATAAACAAGCTCTAAATCATGTTTGAAGCACTCTGGATAAAAAATGTTTTTGTTATGTTTATTCGAGATGTTATGAAAACACTGTAGACTGTTTTCAGCAAGTTACAACATTGAAATGCAGAAATAAGCACTTTTCCATAAACAAGCTCTAAATCATGTTTTGATGCACTCTGGATATCCAATTTTTGCTGTGGCTGTGTCTAGCTTGAGATGAAATGAACGCCGTGGACAGTTTTCAGCAAGTTGCAACATTTGAAATGCAGAAATAAGCACTTTTCCATAAACAAGCTCTAAATCATGTTTGAAGCACTCTGGATAAAAAAATGTTTTTGTTATGTTTATTCGAGATGTTATGAAAACACTGTAGACTGTTTTCAGCAAGTTACAACATTGAAATGCAGAAATAAGCACTTTTCCATAAACAAGCTCTAAATCATGTTTTGAATGCACTCTGGATATCCAATTTTTGCTGTGCTGTGTCTAGGTTGAGATGAAATGAACACCGTGGACAGTTTTCAGCAAGTTGCAACATTGAAATGTCAGAAATAAGCACTTTTCCATAAACAAGCTCTAAATCATGTTTGAAGCACTCTGGATAAAAAAATGTTTTTGTTATGTTTATTCGAGATGTTATGAAAACACTGTAGACTGTTTCAGCAAGTTACAACATTGAAATGCAGAAATAAGCACTTTTCCATAAACAAGCTCTAAATCATGTTTTGATGCACTCTGGATATCCAATTTTTGCTGTGCTGTGTCTAGCTTGAGATGAAATGAACGCCGTGGACAGTTTTCAGCAAGTTGCAACATTGAAATGCAGAAATAAGCACTTTACATAAACAAGCTCTAAATCATGTTTGAAGCACTCTGGATATCCAATTTTTGCTGTGCTGTGTCTAGGTTGAGATGAAATGAACACCGTGGACCGTTTTCAGCAAGTTGCAACATTGAAATGCAGAAATAAGCACTTTTCCATAAACAAGCTCTAAATCATGTTTGAAGCACTCTGGATAAAAAAATGTTTTTGTTATGTTATTCGAGATGTTATGAAAACACTGTAGACTGTTTTCAGCAAGTTACAACATTGAAATGCAGAAATAAGCACTTTTCCATAAACAAGCTCTAAATCATGTTTTGATGCACTCTGGATATCCAATTTTTGCTGTGCTGTGTCTAGCTTGAGATGAAATGAACCCGTGGACAGTTTTCAGCAAGTTGCAACATTGAAATGCAGAAATAAGCACTTTTCCATAAACAAGCTCTAAATCATGTTTGAAGCACTCTGGATAAAAAAATGTTTTTGTTATGTTTATTCAGATGTTATGAAAACACTGTAGACTGTTTTCAGCAAGTTACAACATTGAAATGCAGAAATAAGCACTTTTTCCATAAACAAGCTCTAAATCATGTTTTGATGCACTCTGGATATCCAATTTTGCTGTGCTGTGTCTAGCTTGAGATGAAATGACACCGTGGACAGTTTTCAGCAAGTTGCAACATTGAAAATGTAGAAATAAGCAACTTTTCCATAAACAAGCTCTAAATCATGTTTGAAGCACTCTGGATAAAAAATGTTTTTGTTATGTTTATTCGAGATGTTATGAAAACACTGTTAGACTGTTTCAGCAAGTTACAACATTGAAATGCAGAAGTAAGCACTTTTCCATAAACAGCTCTAAATCATGTTTTGATGCACTCTGGATATCCAATTTTGCTGTGCTGTGTCTAGCTTGAGATGAAATGAACACCGTGGACAGTTTTCAGCAAGTTGCAACATTTGAAATGCAGAAATAAGCACTTTTCCATAAACAAGCTCTAAATCAGTTTGAGCACTCTGGATAAAAAAATGTTTTTGTTTATGGTTATTCAAGATGTTATGAAAACACTGTAGACTGTTTTCAGCAAGTTACAACATTGAAATGCAGAAGAATAAGCACTTTTCCATAAACCAGCTCTAAATCATGTTTTGAATGCACTCTGGATATCCAATTTTTGCTGTGCTGTGTCTAGCTTGAGATGAAATGAACACCGTGGACAGTTTTCAGCAAGTTGCAACATTGAAATGCAGAAATAAGCACTTTTCCATAAACAAGCTCTAAATCATGTTTGAAGCACTCTGGATAAAAAAATGTTTTTGTTATGTTTATTCGAGATGTTATGAAAACACTGTAGACTGTTTTCAGCAAGTTACAACATTGAAATGCAGAAATAAGCACTTTTCCATAAACAAGCTCTAAATCATGTTTTGATGCACTCTGGATATCCAATTTTTGCTGTGCTGTGTCTAGCTTGAGATGAAATGAACGCCGTGGACAGTTTTTCAGCAAGTTGCAACATTGAAATGCAGAAATAAGCACTTTTCCATAAACAAGCTCTAAATCATGTTTGAAGCACTCTGGATAAAAAAATGTTTTTGTTATGTTTATTCGAGATGTTATGAAAACACTGTAGACTGTTTTCAGCAAGTTACAACATTGAAATGCAGAAATAAGCACTTTTCCATAAACAAGCTCTAAATCATGTTTTGATGCACTCTGGATATCCAATTTTTGCTGTGCTGTGTCTAGCTTGAGATGAAATGAACGCCGTGGACAGTTTTCAGCAAGTTGCAACATTGAAATGCAGAAATAAGCACTTTTACATAAACAAGCTCTAAATCATGTTTGAAGCACTCTGGATATCCAATTTTTGCTGTGCTGTGTCTAGGTTGAGATGAAATGAACACCGTGGACCGTTTTCAGCAAGTTGCAACATTGAAATGCAGAAATAAGCACTTTTCCATAAACAGCTCTAAATCATGTTTGAAGCACTCTGGATAAAAAAATGTTTTTGTTATGTTTATTCGAGATGTTATGAAACACTGTAGACTGTTTTCAGCAAGTTACAACATTGAAATGCAGAAATAAGCACTTTTCCATAAACAAGCTCTAAATCATGTTTTGATGCACTCTGGATATCCAATTTTTGCTGTGCTGTGTCTAGGCTTGAGATGAAATGAACACCGTGGACAGTTTTCAGCAAGTTGCAACATTGAAATGCAGAAATAAGCACTTTTCCATAAACAAGCTCTAAATCATGTTTGAAGCACTCTGGATAAAAAAATGTTTTTGTTATGTTTATTCGAGATGTTATGAAAACACTGTTAGACTGTTTTCAGCAAGTTACAACATTGAAATGCAGAAATAAGCACTTTTCCATAAACAAGCTCTAAATCATGTTTTGATGCACTCTGGATATCCAATTTTTGCTGTGCTGTGTCTAGCTTGAGATGAAATGAACCCGTGGACAGTTTTCAGCAAGTTGCAACATTGAAATGCAGAAATAAGCACTTTTCCATAAACAAGCTCTAAATCATGTTTGAAGCACTCTGGATAAAAAAATGTTTTTGTTATGTTTATTCGAAGATGTTATGAAAACACTGTAGACTGTTTTCAGCAAGTTACAACATTGAAATGCAGAAATAAGCACTTTTCCATAAACAAGCTCTAAATCATGTTTTGATGCACTCTGGATATCCAATTTTTGCTGTGCTGTGTCTAGCTTGAGATGAAATGAACGCCGTGGACAGTTTTCAGCAAGTTGCAACATTGAAATGCAGAAATAAGCACTTTTCCATAAACAAGCTCTAAATCATGTTTGAAGCACTCTGGATAAAAAATGTTTTTGTTATGTTTATTCGAGATGTTATGAAAACACTGTAGACTGTTTTCAGCAAGTTACAACATTGAAATGCAGAAATAAGCACTTTTCCATAAACAAGCTCTAAATCATGTTTTGATGCACTCTGGATATCCAATTTTTGCTGTGCTGTGTCTAGCTTGAGATGAAATGAACGCCGTGGACAGTTTTCAGCAAGTTGCAACATTGAAATGCAGAAATAAGCACTTTTCCATAAACAAGCTCTAAATCATGTTTGAAGCACTCTGGATAAAAAAATGTTTTTGTTATGTTTATTCGAGATGTTATGAAAACACTGTAGACTGTTTTCAGCAAGTTACAACATTGAAATGCAGAAATAAGCACTTTTCCATAAACAAGCTCTAAATCATGTTTTGATGCACTCTGGATATCCAATTTTTGCTGTGCTGTGTCTAGCTTGAGATGAAATGAACACCGTGGACAGTTTTCAGCAAGTTGCAACATTGAAATGCAGAAATAAGCACTTTTCCATAAACAAGCTCTAAATCATGTTTGAAGCACTCTGGATAAAAAAATGTTTTTGTTATGTTTATTCGAGATGTTATGAAAACACTGTAGACTGTTTTCAGCAAGTTACAACATTGAAATGCAGAAATAAGCACTTTTCCATAAACAAGCTCTAAATCATGTTTTGATGCACTCTGGATATCCAATTTTTGCTGTGCTGTGTCTAGCTTGAGATGAAATGAACGCCGTGGACAGTTTTCAGCAAGTTGCAACATTGAAATGCAGAAATAAGCACTTTTCCATAAACAAGCTCTAAATCATGTTTGAAGCACTCTGGATAAAAAAATGTTTTTGTTATGTTTATTCGAGATGTTATGAAAACACTGTAGACTGTTTTCAGCAAGTTACAACATTGAAATGCAGAAATAAGCACTTTTCCATAAACAAGCTCTAAATCATGTTTTGATGCACTCTGGATATCCAATTTTTGCTGTGCTGTGTCTAGCTTGAGATGAAATGAACGCCGTGGACAGTTTTCAGCAAGTTGCAACATTGAAATGCAGAAATAAGCACTTTTACATAAACAAGCTCTAAATCATGTTTGAAGCACTCTGGATATCCAATTTTTGCTGTGCTGTGTCTAGGTTGAGATGAAATGAACACCGTGGACAGTTTTCAGCAAGTTGCAACATTGAAATGCAGAAATAAGCACTTTTCCATAAACAAGCTCTAAATCATGTTTGAAGCACTCTGGATAAAAAAATGTTTTTGTTATGTTTATTCGAGATGTTATGAAAACACTGTAGACTGTTTTCAGCAAGTTACAACATTGAAATGCAGAATAAGCACTTTTCCATAAACAAGCTCTAAATCATGTTTTGATGCACTCTGGATATCCAATTTTTGCTGTGCTGTGTCTAGCTTGAGATGAAATGAACGCCGTGGACAGTTTTTCAGCAAGTTGCAACATTGAAATGCAGAAATAAGCACTTTTCCATAAACAAGCTCTAAATCATGTTTGAAGCACTCTGGATAAAAAAATGTTTTTTGTATGTTTATTCGAGATGTTATGAAAACACTGTAGACTGTTTTCAGCAAGTTACAACATTGAAATGCAGAAATTAAGCACTTTTCCATAAACAAGCTCTAAATCATGTTTTGATGCACTCTGGATATCCAATTTTTGCTGTGCTGTGTCTAGCTTGAGATGAAATGAACGCCGTGGACAGTTTTCAGCAAGTTGCAACATTGAAATGCAGAAATAAGCACTTTTCCATAAACAAGCTCTAAATCATGTTTGAAGCACTCTGGATAAAAAAATGTTTTTGTTATGTTTATTCGAGATGTTATGAAAACACTGTAGACTGTTTTCAGCAAGTTACAACATTGAAATGCAGAAATAAGCACTTTTCCATAAACAAGCTCTAAATCATGTTTTGATGCACTCTGGATATCCAATTTTTGCTGTGCTGTGTCTAGCTTGAGATGAAATGAACGCCGTGGACAGTTTTCAGCAAGTTGCAACATTGAAATGCAGAAATAAGCACTTTTCCATAAACAAGCTCTAAATCATGTTTGAAGCACTCTGGATAAAAAAATGTTTTTGTTATGTTTATTCGAGATGTTATGAAAACACTGTAGACTGTTTTCAGCAAGTTACAACATTGAAATGCAGAAATAAGCACTTTTCCATAAACAAGCTCTAATCATGTTTTGATGCACTCTGGATATCCAATTTTTTGCTGTGCTGTGTCTAGCTTGAGATGAAATGAACACCGTGGACAGTTTTCAGCAAGTTGCAACATTGAAATGCCAGAAATAAGCACTTTTTCCATAAACAAGCTCTAAATCATGTTGAAGCACTCTGGATAAAAAATGTTTTTTTGTTATGTTTATTCGAGATGTTATGAAAAAACACTGTTAGACTGTTTTCAGCAAGTTACAACATGAAATGCAGAAATAAGCACTTTTCCATAAACAAGCTCTAAATCATGTTTTGATGCACTCTGGATATCCAATTTTTGCTGTGCTGTGTCTAGCTTGAGATGAAATGAACCCGTGGACAGTTTTCAGCAAGTTGCAACATTGAAATGCAGAAAATAAGCACTTTTCCATAAACAAGCTCTAAATCATGTTTGAAGCACTCTGGATAAAAAAAATGTTTTTGTTATGTTTATTCGAGATGTTTATGAAAACACTGTAGACTGTTTTCAGCAAGTTACAACATTGAAATGCAGAAATAAGCACTTTTCCATAAACAAGCTCTAAATCATGTTTTGAAGCACTCTGGATATCCAATTTTTGCTGTGCTGTGTCTAGCTTGAGATGAAATGAACACCGTGGACAGTTTTCAGCAAGTTGCAACATTGAAATGTAGAAATAAGCACTTTTCCATAAACAAGCTCTAAATCATGTTTGAAGCACTCTGGATAAAAAAATGTTTTTGTTATGTTTATTCGAGATGTTATGAAAACACTGTTAGACTGTTTTCAGCAAGTTACAACATTGAAATGCAGAAGTAAGCACTTTTCCATAAACAAGCTCTAAATCATGTTTTGATGCACTCTGGATATCCAATTTTTGCTGTGCTGTGTCTAGCTTGAGATGAAATGAACGACCGTGGACAGTTTTCAGCAAGTTGCAACATTGAAATGCAGAAATAAGCACTTTTCCATAAACAAGCTCTAATCATGTTTGAAGCACTCTGGATAAAAAAATGTTTTTTGTTATGTTTATTCGAAGATGTTATGAAAACACTGTAGACTGTTTTCAGCAAGTTACAACATTGAAATGCAGAAAATAAGCACTTTTCCATAAACAAGCTCTAAATCATGTTTTGATGCACTCTGGATATCCAATTTTTGCTGTGCTGTGTCTAGCTTGAGATGAAATGAACGCCGTGGACAGTTTCAGCAAGTTGCAACATTGAAATGCAGAAATAAGCACTTTTCCATAAACAAGCTCTAAATCATGTTTGAAGCACTCTGGATAAAAAAATGTTTTTGTTATGTTTATTCGAGATGTTATGAAACACTGTTAGACTGTTTTCAGCAAGTTTACAACATTGAAATGCAGAAATAAGCACTTTCCATAACAAGCTCTAAATCATGTTTTGAATGCACTCTGGATATCCAATTTTTTGCTGTGCTGTGTCTAGCTTGAGATGAAATGAACACCGTGGACAGTTTTCAGCAAGTTGCAACATTGAAATGCAGAACATAAGCACTTTTCCATAAACAAGCTCTAAATCATGTTTGAAGCACTCTGGATAAAAAAAATGTTTTTGTTATGTTTATTCGAGATGTTATGAAACACTGTAGACTGTTTTAGCAAGTTACAACATTGAAATGCAGAAATAAGCACTTTTTCCATAAACAAGCTCTAAATCATGTTTTGAATGCACTCTGGATATCCAATTTTTGCTGTGCTGTGTCTAGGCTTGAGATGAAATGAACACCGTGGACAGTTTTCAGCAAGTTGCAACATTGAAATGCAGAATAAGCACTTTTCCTATAAACAAGCTCTAAATCATGTTTGAAGCACTCTGGATAAAAAAATGTTTTTGTTATGTTTATTCGAGATGTTATGAAAACACTGTAGACTGTTTTCAGCAAGTTACAACATTGAAATGCAGAATAAGCACTTTTCCATAAACAAGCTCTAAATCATGTTTTTGATGCACTCTGGATATCCAATTTTTGCTGTGCTGTGTCTAGCTTGAGATGAAATGAACGCCGTGGGACAGTTTTCAGCAAGTTGCAACATTGAAATGCAGAAATAAGCACTTTTCCATAAACAAGCTCTAAATCATGTTTGAAGCACTCTGGATAAAAAAATGTTTTTGTTATGTTTATTCAAGATGTTATTTCAAAACACTTGTAGACTGTTTCCAGCAAGTACAACATTGAAATGCAAGAATTAAGCACTTTTCCATAAACAAGCTCTAAATCATGTTTTGATGCACTCTGGATATCCAATTTTTGCCTGTGCTGTGTCTAGCTTGAGATGAAATGAACGCCGTGGACAGTTTTCAGCAAGTATGCAACATTGAAATGCAGAAATAAGCACTTTTACATAAACAAGCTCTAAATCATGTTTTGATGCAACTCTGGATATCAATTTTTGCTGTGCTGTGTCTAGGCTTGAGATGAAATGAACACCCGTGGACAGTTTTCAGCAAGTTGCAACATTGAAATGCAGAAATAAGCACTTTCCATAAACAAGCTCTAAATCATGTTTGAGCACTCTGGATAAAAAATGTTTTTGTTATGTTTATTCGAGATGTTATGAAAACACTGTAGACTGTTTCAGCAAGTTACAACATTGAAATGCAGAAATAAAGGACTTTTCCATAAACAAGCTCTAAATCATGTTTTGATGCACTCTGGATATCCAATTTTTGCTGTGCTGTGTCTAGCTTGAGATGAAATGAACGCCGTGGACAGTTTTCAGCAAGTTGCAACATTGAAATGCAGAAATAAGCACTTTTCCATAAACAAGCTCTAAATCATGTTTGAAGCACTCTGGATAAAAAAATGTTTTTGTTATGTTTATTCGAGATGTTATGAAAACACTGTAGACTGTTTTCAGCAAGTTACAACATTGAAATGCAGAAATAAGCACTTTTCCCATAAACAAGCTCTAAATCATGTTTTTGATGCACTCTGGATATCCAATTTTTGCTGTGCTGTGTCTAGCTTGAGATGAAATGAACGGCCGTGGACAGTTTTAGCAAGTTGCAACATTGAAATGCAGAAATAAGCACTTTTCCATAAACAAGCTCTAAATCATGTTTTAAGCACTCTGGATAAAAAATGTTTTTGTTTATGTTTATTCGAGATGTTATGAAACACTGTAGACTGTTTTCAGCAAGTTACAACATTGAAATGCAGAATAAGCACTTTTCCATAAACAAGCTCTAAATCATGTTTTGATGCACTCTGGATATCCAATTTTTGCTGTGCTGTGTCTAGCTTGAGATGAAATGAACACCGTGGACAGTTTTCAGCAAGTTGCAACATTGAAATGCAGAAATAAGCACTTTTCCATAAACAAGCTCTAAATCATGTTTGAAGCACTCTGGATAAAAAAATGTTTTTGTTATGTTTATTCGAGATGTTATGAAAACACTGTAGACTGTTTTCAGCAAGTTACAACATTGAAATGCAGAAATAAGCACTTTTCCATAAACAAGCTCTAAATCATGTTTTGATGCACTCTGGATATCCAATTTTTGCTGTGCTGTGTCTAGCTTGAGATGAAATGAACGCCGTGGACAGTTTTCAGCAAGTTGCAACATTGAAATGCAGAAATAAGCACTTTTCCATAAACAAGCTCTAAATCATGTTTGAAGCACTCTGGATAAAAAAATGTTTTTGTTATGTTTATTCGAGATGTTATGAAAACACTGTAGACTGTTTTCAGCAAGTTACAACATTGAAATGCAGAAATAAGCACTTTTCCATAAACAAGCTCTAAATCATGTTTTGATGCACTCTGGATATCCAATTTTTGCTGTGCTGTGTCTAGCTTGAGATGAAATGAACACCGTGGACAGTTTTCAGCAAGTTGCAACATTGAAATGCAGAAATAAGCACTTTTCCATAAACAAGCTCTAAATCATGTTTGGAAGCACTCTGGATAAAAAAATGTTTTTGTTATGTTTATTCGAGATGTTATGAAAACACTGTAGACTGTTTTTCAGCAAGTTACAACATTGAAATGCAAGAAATAAGCACTTTCCATAAACAAGCTCTAAATCATGTTTTGATGCACTCTGGATATCCAATTTTTTGCTGTGCTGTGTCTAGCTTGAGATGAAATGAACGCCGTGGACAGTTTCAGCAAGTTGCAACATTGAAATGCAGAAATAAGCACTTTTCCATAAACAAGCTCTAAATCATGTTTGAAGCACTCTGGATAAAAAAATGTTTTTGTTATGTTTATTCGAGATGTTATGAAAACACTGTAGACTGTTTTCAGCAAGTTACAACATTGAAATGCAGAAATAAGCACTTTTCCATAAACAAGCTCTAAATCATGTTTTGATGCACTCTGGATATCCAATTTTTGCTGTGCTGTGTCTAGGTTGAGATGAAATGAACACCGTGGACAGTTTTCAGCAAGTTGCAACATTGAAATGCAGAAATAAGCACTTTTCCATAAACAAGCTCTAAATCATGTTTGAAGCACTCTGGATAAAAAAATGTTTTTGTTATGTTTATTCGAGATGTTATGAAAACACTGTAGACTGTTTTCAGCAAGTTACAACATTGAAATGCAGAAATAAGCACTTTTCCATAAACAAGCTCTAAATCATGTTTTGATGCACTTGGATATCCAATTTTGCTGTGCTGTGTCTAGCTTGAGATGAAATGAACGCCGTGGACAGTTTTCAGCAAGTTGCAACATTGAAATGCAGAAATAAGCACTTTTCCATAAACAAGCTCTAAATCATGTTTGAAGCACTCTGGATAAAAAAATGTTTTTGTTATGTTTATTCGAGATGTTATGAAAACACTGTAGACTGTTTTCAGCAAGTTACAACATTGAAATGCAGAAATAAGCACTTTTCCATAAACAAGCTCTAAATCATGTTTTGATGCACTCTGGATATCCAATTTTTGCTGTGCTGTGTCTAGGCTTGAGATGAAATGAACACCGTGGACAGTTTTCAGCAAGTTGCAACATTGAAATGCAGAAATAAGCACTTTTCCATAAACAAGCTCTAAATCATGTTTGAAGCACTCTGGATAAAAAAATGTTTTTGTTATGTTTATTCGAGATGTTATGAAAACACTGTAGACTGTTTTCAGCAAGTTACAACATTGAAATGCAGAAATAAGCACTTTTCCATAAACAAGCTCTAAATCATGTTTGATGCACTCTGGATATCCAATTTTTGCTGTGCTGTGTCTAGCTTGAGATGAAATGAACACCGTGGACAGTTTTCAGCAAGTTGCAACATTGAAATGCAGAAATAAGCACTTTTCCATAAACAAGCTCTAAATCATGTTTGAAGCACTCTGGATATCCAATTTTTGCTGTGCTGTGTCTAGTTGAGATGAAATGAACACCGTGGACAGTTTTCAGCAAGTTACAACATTGAAATGCAGAAATAAGCACTTTTCCATAAACAAGCTCTAAATCATGTTTTGATGCACTCTGGATATCCAATTTTTGCTGTGCTGTGTCTAGCTTGAGATGAAATGAACGCCGTGGACAGTTTTCAGCAAGTTGCAACATTGAAATGCAGAAATAAGCACTTTTCCATAAACAAGCTCTAAATCATGTTTGAAGCACTCTGGATAAAAAAATGTTTTTGTTATGTTTATTCGAGATGTTATGAAAACACTGTAGACTGTTTTCAGCAAGTTACAAACATTGAAATGCAGAAATAAGCACTTTTCCATAAACAAGCTCTAAATCATGTTTTGATGCACTCTGGATATCCAATTTTTGCTGTGCTGTGTCTAGCTTGAGATGAAATGAACACCGTGGACAGTTTTCAGCAAGTTGCAACATTGAAATGCAGAAATAAGCACTTTTCCATAAACAAGCTCTAAATCATGTTTGAAGCACTCTGGATAAAAAATGTTTTTGTTATGTTTTATTCGAGATGTTATGAAACACTGTAGACTGTTTTCAGCAAGTTACAACATTGAAATGCAGAAATAAGCACTTTTCCATAAACAAGCTCTAATCATGTTTTGATGCACTCTGGATATCCAATTTTTGACTGTGCTGTGTCTAGCTTGAGATGAAATGAACACCGTGGACAGTTTCAGCAAGTTTGCAACATTGAAATGCAGAAATAAGCACTTTTCCATAAACAAGCTCTAAATCATGTTTGAAGCACTCTGGTATAAAAAATGTTTTTGTTATGTTTATTCGAGATGTTATGAAAACACTGTAGACTGTTTTCAGCAAGTTACAACATTGAAATGCAGAAATAAGCACTTTTCCATAAACAAGCTCTAAATCATGTTTTGATGCACTCTGGATATCCAATTTTTGCTGTGCTGTGTCTAGCTTGAGATGAAATGAACGCCGTGGACAGTTTTCAGCAAGTTTGCAACATTGAAATGCAGGAATAAGCACTTTTCCATAAACAAGCTCTAAATCATGTTTGAAGCACTCTGGATAAAAAAATGTTTTTGTTATGTTTATTCGAGATGTTATGAAACACTGTAGACTGTTTTCAGCAAGTTACAACATTGAAATGCAGAAATAAGCACTTTTCCATAAACAAGCTCTAAATCATGTTTGATGCACTCTGGATATCCAATTTTGCTGTGCTGTGTCTAGCTTGAGATGAAATGAACGCCGTGGACAGTTTTTCAG
>NW_022264043.1:0-10000 GCF_002021735.2 Oncorhynchus kisutch
ACACATGTGGATTCTAATGTCATACCCAAAAATGTGGTAATGGTAGTAACCAAAAAAAAAAAAGGTTATTTATGATTTTAAACAAATCAAATGTATTTAGATTTTAGTTCTTCGAAGTAGCGACCCTCTGCCTTGATGACAGCTTTGTTGTTCTAAACTTTTGACCGGTAGTGTATTTATTTATATTCATTATTGTTGTGTGTCTTTGTTGATGTTGTGGTGTCATGTTGCTTATTCTTCTTAGTAATGCTATACCATAGATCAGGCATTCACGATGTAAGCCCCCCCCCCCCCCCCCCCCTCCCCTATCATCACCACCCTGCACAACAGAGCGACATACCACACACTCAGCACCAGCACCCTCAGACGCCGATTGATTTAAACGGAAATCAAAGTCACATGCGGATCGAACAACAGAGGGCGCGGGAGCACCGAGAAGGCAGCGTGTGTCGACGCTGTCGGAATGCTAAACACAACAAATCCTCCTGCTACCAATGCAGCACGGAGAGAGAAGAGAGAGGAGAGGGAGAGAGAGAGAGAGAGAGAGACGAGTTACCCATGTTGTCCCATCCCTCAGAGCCGCGCTTTAACGGATGTCTCAGCATACTGTACATGGCCTGCGTCTCCCTCACAGCGTTATGAATGGAGTGGAGACCGGGGGGAAGCCCCCCCCTCCTTCCCCCACTTCCGGACCGAATCCTGGTGGGTTGGGGCTAACATTGTCGGCCCTGACTGGGACCGGGCCTGGTATAATTTAATAAAAGGGAAAGAAACAAGGAGAGGTGGAAGGAGGGAAGGGGGGCATTGGGATTGTGGTTGCGGGTTGCGGTGGGATGGAAGACAGAGAGAGAGAAGAGAGAGAGAGAGGTACTGCAGGTTAAGCTTATCTCCTCTCCTCTTCCCTCCGCGACGCCTTTTGTTGCGTTCTGTAGCCTAGCGGTACACTGCACGAGAGGAGCCGGTTGCTGCATTGCGCTCACCGAGCAGCGCGTGCTGCGGGTCAGCCCGCGGAGATAAAGAGAGTCTGTGGCTGTGTAACGTCTTCAGTATATATATATATATATATATATTGTGTGTGTGTGTGTGTGTGTGTGTGTGTGTGTGTGTGTGTGTGTGTGTGTGTGTGTGTGTGTGTGTGTGTGTTGTGTGTGTGTGTGTGTGTGTGTGTGTGTGTGTGTGTGTGTGTGTGTGTGTGTTTGTTTTAGTGCCGCAGTCAGACAAAAGAAAAAGCTACTTCAATATTCTACAGGGAACAACTATAACAAACAAGAACTATACTGCAACGATTCTAACCGACTGACCTCAAATATTGACGAAAATAAAAAATATATAAAAATATAACACAGGCCTAATCATGTAAAATGAAAATATATATTATTATAAATTATTAAATAATATCCTTATTATTATTATTGTTATTAGTCTATATGTTTGCCCTTTGACCTTTAGCCACAGGGGTCATATCGTTTATTCATATAAATCTGATAGCTGGCGACAGAGAGATTAAAGTTACTATGAGACGTCATCAGAGAACCACGTGCCTCCGGATGAATGATGACATTCAGATGAGCTGTTGTCGTCATAACTGGATAAAGAAGTCTAAGTCATTATTAAAACGTGTGTGTTTGTGCCGGTTATTACGTTAGTCCCGTAGCCTGTCCAACGCTGGCTGGCAACCGTACAGCACAGTAAAAGAAAATGCCGATTGTGCAGAATACGTTCCCATTATATTCCTCTGACAACCAATATCCCTTCCTTCCCTGCATCCTCTTTGTGAATAAAGATATTCCCCTCATCTCATCCCACCCTGAGCCGCGTAAACGCCACATTGAATCTAGTGCAGTGTGACAGCGAGGGAGGATAGGTCTGTTACCGATACACACACACACGCACACACCGTGAGCGACACAACACTGCCTCTCGTTCCGTTCTCCCGTTTCAGCTGAACGATCAAGTTACGTGGCTAGGGAAATGTTGCAGTGAAGAGTGAGAGAGAGGGGGAGAGAGAGAGAGAGGCGGAGGAGAGAGAGAGAGGACTGCAGCATCATTTCAGATCAGGCAGAAAGCAAGCCACGCGCGCACATGCAGTGCAGTAGAACGTGCAGGTGAGAGAAAGAAAAAGCGAGAGAAGGCGTGCGTGGAGAATGAACGATAGAATGCAGGACTCTTGGAAAATACGCATTTTCTCTCGGTTCATGACCGAAACATCCTCGCGAACGCACAAGGAATTATAATTGACCGGTTTGTTGACTTCGGGATCTCTTTTGCCTTTTAAAAAAAACAAGGGTTGCTGATGTGAGCGAGCTCCGGTTTACGGTTTAGATTATTATTCCGTCCCGAGAAGTGGCTGTGAAAAGCACTATTGTCTTGTGAAGTTCCGTGAAGGCATTCGACCAACTGCTTGGCACGTTGCTTCACTGCGGGGAAAAACACACACGCGTAGTTCAGACTCATACCGGAGAGCGAGAGGTAAGAAACCACAATTAAACTCTAAACGATTACCGGACGATAGCAAATACTTTACTTTTAAACCGATTGTGTTCCGCTTTGTGGATGTAAGTATTTTTTCACGACATTAGTGATTCGGGGTCCTGAGACAGAGTCGTGTACAGTGTTCTTTGTGGAAGTGCTGCATTGCAGTTTCTCTTCAACTCGTCAAAACCGCCGAGAGAGCCCCTCGGTCCCCCGGAACGCGACCGGAATTAAGCGAAATTACTAACGGACTAATATAACTGATACGAGAGTCCTCAAGAGAGGGAGAAACGGAATACGTCTCCATCATAAAAAGAGAGAGCGAGAGAGAGAGTCAAGTGGATTAATTAACGTGAGTGGATGATTTGGTTTCTCTCTTCTTGCTGGATGGATTTGCTGATATCTTTGTGCTCTGAACATCCCAGAGAGACTTAGAGGAAGTTTATTTTTAAACCCAAAATCTCAACAATAAAGAGAAAGACAAAAGAATAGAGAAAACAGAGATCCTGACTGAAACAGAGATATCCAACCCGATAGTCACATTAACGACAGAGAGACTGATCTGCAGTGTGTTATTAGAGTGCTGTGAAGCTTTCCTGAACCCCAGGCAGCGGAACTGCCAAGAGAGAGAGAGAGGGGGAGAGAGAGAGGGGGAGAGAGGGAGGGGGAGGGGAGAGAGGGAGGGGGAGAGAGGGAGGGGAGAGAGAGAGGGGGCAAGAGTGAGAGAGAGAGAGGGATAGAGACAGAGAGAGAGAGGGATAGAGACAGAGAGAGAGGGATAGAGACAGAGAGAGAGAGGGGAATAGAGACAGAGAGAGAGGGATAGAGACAGAGAGAGAGGGATAGAGACAGAGAGAGAGAGGGGAATAGAGACAGAGAGAGAGAGGGGAATAGAGACAGAGAGAGAGGGATAGAGACAGAGAGAGAGGAATAGAGACAGAGAGAGAGGAATAGAGACAGAGAGAGAGGAATAGAGACAGAGAGAGAGGAATAGAGACAGAGAGAGGGATAGAGACAGAGAGAGGGGAATAGAGACAGAGAGAGAGAGGGATAGAGACAGAGAGAGAGGGATAGAGACAGAGAGAGAGAGAGGGATAGAGACAGAGAGAGGGGAAAAGAGACAGAGAGAGAGGAGAGAGAGCGAGAGAGAGAGAGAGAGGAAAGGCGGGAGCCATGCGGAGGACAGGGGTAGGTGTCTGTGGTGGAGCAGTGTTCTCCTGCTCGGTAACTCTAACTGGACCGGGGGAGTTGTTCCACCTCCTAGTCCTTCTCCTACTAACGATGACTCAGCTCCCGGTCGCTGACTCGGCTCTCCGTTACCGGGTGGCTGAGGAGGGCCCCGCAGACGTTATGATCGGTAATGTGGCTGCCGACCTCGGCCTGTCCGCGGGCACCGGCTCCGGAGATGTCACATTCGCCCTAGAGAGCGGCTCGGAGTTCTTCAAGATTGATAACGTTACGGGGAGCTGACGACCGGGCAGCGGAGGATTGACCGGGAGAAGCTGTCCCAGTGTCAGATGATCTTCGATGAGAACGAGTGTTTCCTGGACTTCGAAGTGTCTGTGATTGGTCCCCTCCAGAGTTGGGTGGATCTCTTTGAGGGCCGTTGTGGTCATCACCGACATCAACGACAACACTCCTTCGTTTCCGTCGTCGGTGCTGACATTATCTGTCGAGGAGAACCGTCCAATAGGCACGCTGTATCTGTTACCCACGGCGACGGATCGCGACTTCGGGCGCAATGGGATTGATCGTTATGAGTTGATTCAAGATGGCAGCTCTTCCGGGTCGGCGGGGTCAGGGTTGGGGTCAGCGAGGAGGGCAGCTGGTGGGCCTATGGGAAGAGCGGATGGAACAGGAGGAGGAGGGGATAGGAGGAGAGGAGCATTGGATAACAACGGAGGAGGTGCAGGAGGAGGTGCAGGAGGAGGTGTGAGGAGCAGTGTGTTTGAGCTCCAGGTCGCCGACACGCCCGACGGCGAGAAGCAACCGCAGCTGATCGTGAAAGGCCCTCTGGACCGTGAAGCACGCGACTCGTATGAGCTGGTTCTACGGGTTCGGGACGGTGGGAACCCTCCTCGCTCTTCCCAGGCGCTCCTCCGTGTCGCCATCACCGATGTCAACGACAACAGGTAGGATTGAAAACGTAGTCTAGTGAAAAGCATGAGCTGAGGCACACCCAAAAAAAAAGGTGCTGACTAATGGAGAGTAAACTGTCTAAAAAGTTGGATTGGTTTACCCATTAAACTAAAGAGCTGGAATAGTAGCATCAGCATAGAGAAACACTAGCATAATTATCATAGAGCACCACTACCTAAATTAGCATAGAGCACAACTGGCTAAATTAGCATAGAGCACAACTGGCTAAATTAGCATAGAGCACAACTGGCTAAATTAGCATAGAGCACAACTGGCTAAATTAGCATAGAACACCACTAGCTAAATTAGCATAGAGCAACACTAGCTAAATTAGCATAGAGTGCCACTAAATTAGTGTAAAGCGCCACTAGCTAAATTAGCATAGAGCACAACTGGCTAAATTAGCATAGAGCACCACTAGCTAATTTAGTATAAAGCATCACTAGCTAAATTAGCATAGAGCACCACTAGCTAGTATAAAGCACCACTAGCTAATTTAGTATAAAGCATCACTAGCTAAATTAGTATAAAGCACCACTAGCTAATTTAGTATAAAGCATCACTAGCTAAATTAGTATAAAGCACCACTAGCTAAATTAGGTTGAAAAGCACAAACACTGTTATCTTCTAAATGCATGGTATTTCTTTTCATTTCTTTATCGACAACAGCCCGCGCTTCGAGAGAGCCATCTATGAGGCCGAGATGGCGGAGAATGCGCCTCCCGGAACCCCCGTCCTCCAGGTGCGCGCGTCGGACCGCGACGTCGGCGTCAACGGACAGGTGGAGTACGTCTTCGGAGCTGCCACGGAATCTGTCCGCCGTCTTCTCCGACTGGACGAGGCTACCGGTTGGCTGAGCGTCCTCCACAGGATTGACCGGGAGGAAGTGGCCCAGTTACGGTTCACGGTTACGGCAAGGGATCGTGGTCAGCCACCGCGCACCGACCGGGCGACCGTAGTCCTGGTGGTCCGGGATGAGAACGACAACGTTCCGATCGTGGAGATCAGGAAGATCGGACGGATTCTGGTGAGGGACGGAGTGGCGCTGGTACCGGAGAATGTTCTGGTGGACACGCCGGTGGCGCTGGTTCAGGTGTCAGACCGGGACCAGGGGGAGAACGGAGCGGTAACCTGCACGGTGGTCGGGGATGTACCGTTCACCCTGAAACCAGCGGGAGAGACGGCGCTCCTGCCTCTGCCCGCGGACGACGCCTTCGACAGGTGAGATGAAAAACACTTCCACATTCATCTGTTCAGAGTTTATTTTATTTTCATTTATAAAGTAAAGTTCAGAGTATTCTAGCACGGCGCACCGAGAGGATGGAGCATCAACGTACAGCACCATAATGTTAACCTGACAGCTAGCTACGTTTAGTTGAAAATCACAAAAATCACATACACAATATATGTTAATTTGAGCCATATAAATTCAAATATATGTTAATTTATACATTCAAAATGTTCTATATTTCGATTTTTAATTTTTTTTTACTTTCCACAGCAGGAAGTAATTATATTGATTAATTTCTTTGTAATTTTATGTTAATATTTAACCTTGTTTCCTTAGAAACCGTAAGAAGTATTTCCTCCACACGTCGGCCCTGTTGGATTACGAGGCCACTAAAGAGTACAGCGTGACCATCGTGGCAGTCGACTCCGGTTCCCCGTCTCTCTCCAGCAACAGCTCTCTCATGGTCAGGGTAGTGGACATCAACGACCACACTCCTACCTTCGCCCAGGCCGTGGTGGAGGTCCACTTTGCCGAGAACAACCAACCAGGAGAGCGTGTGGTCACCGTGGTTGCGGCGGATGCCGATTCCGGAAAGAATGCAGAGATTGTGTATTCATTGGATCCGTCCGTTACCGGCCTGTTCTATATTGATGCTGATAATGGGGATATCCGTGCGACGGGGGTTCTGGACCGGGAGGTCAGGGAGAGGTACGAGTTCCAGGTGATCGCCAGGGATAAGGGATTCCCCTCGCTGCAGGGGTCGGCCACGGTGGTAATCATGGTGACCGACCGCAACGACAACACTCCGAAGTTCGTCCAGGAAGTGTTCACGTTCTACGTGAAGGAGAACCTCCTTGCCAACAGCCCAGTCGGCATGGTAACGGTAACAGACGCGGATGAGGGTGAGAACGCGGAGCTGAGTCTTTTCGTAGAGATGGAGGAAGAAGAAGGAGAAGAGGTGGACGGAGGAGGAGGGGAGAAGAACAAGGGAGTAGGAGAGGAGGGAGGAGGAAGAGGAGGAAGAGGTGAAGACACGTTCTCCATAGAGAACAACACAGGGACGATCTTCTCCTCCGTGACCTTTGACCGGGAACGCCGTTCTACCTACACCTTCCGCGTCCGGGCCATCGACGGCGGGGCTCCGCCTCGCTCCGCCACGGCGACAGTCTCCCTCATCGTAACTGATGAGAACGACAACGCCCCCTCCGTGACCTCACCCACCAACGATTCCTACACCCTCCTCCCCCCGGCCTCCTCCACCCGGACCATCGTCAGAACCGTGGCCGCCTCGGACTCGGACTTTGGCCGCAACGCTGACCTGCGCTTCTCCCTGGTAGGAGGGAACCCCTTCAGGCTGTTTGAGATCGGCCTGGCCAGTGGAGTGATCACCGTGGCAGAGCCCCTAGAGAGGAGACACAGGGGGCTGCATCGCCTGGTGGTCAGGGTCAACGACAGTGGAGAGCCATCGCTCTGCGCCACCGCGCTGGTCCACGTCTTCATCAACGAGAGTCTGGTCAACGCTACACTGGTGGACGCACAGGTAATTATGAATATGACCTGTATGTCCTAAATGGCACCCTATTCCCTATGAAGTGCACTACTTTTGACCAGCCGCCCCATTGACTCTGGTTGAATGTAGTGCACTGTGTAGGGAATAGGGTGCTATTTGAGACCCCTACATACTGTACATGCATACCTCTACTCTACTCCATTCTGTTCTGACTTTGGTGACATTGAGTCCATTTGTTAAGGCGCTACTGTTCTATACAGGCTATATTTACACTTCTCCTGCTCAATAGCTTAGAATGGGCCAATGCAATGCACCAACCTATAATGGAATGGTAGGGATCGATTAGAACAACTTAGAATGGAACAGTAGAACAAATGAAAATGGAATTCTAGAATGGAACAAATTAGAATTGAACAATAGAATGGAATAAATTAGAATGGAACAACGGAATGGTATAATGGGATAGGGCCACTCAGAGTGGGACATAATTTCATCTTTTAATAAGAACAGTGTAGACCAGACCAGAGCAATAGAGGGCAGACAAATGGATGGATCGAATCAACATATTATCACACTTCATTCAACTGCTCAAAGGGCTTGATGATTAGTTAATTAGTTTGATCAGGTGTGCTAGTGTTGGGATAGAATAAAGACGTGTAAGTTAGATAGACCCCAGGTGAAGGTCTGAGTTGACACATGAAACTGCGGTCCAGACGTTCTCCTGGTACAGGTTACGGGGTTATGAAAACTCCTGACTATGAAGAAACATTTCCATCTGGTTTCTTATTGGCCAACTTGTGACTCCTACTGATAAAAAAAATGAGTTGGGTCATTTTCTGCTGCGTTGCCATTTCATTCACTAATCACTTTGGCATCCTTCCACCACTCTCTCTCCCACACACACACACACACACACACACACACACACACACACACACACACACACACACACAGCACAGCTAACTAAAGCAGCACCGCTAACTAAAGCAGCACCGCTAACTAAAGCAGCACAGCTAACTAAAGCAGCACAGCTAACTAAAGCAGCACAGCTAACTAAAGCAGCACAGCTAACTAAAGCAGCACTGCTAACTAAAGCTGCACCTCTAACTAAAGATACACCGCTAACTAAAGATACACCGCTAACTAAAGCTGCACCGCTAACTAAAGATACACTGCTAACTAAAGATACACCGCTAACTAAAGATACACCGCTAACTAAAGATACACCGCTAACTAAAGATACACCGCTGACTAAAGATACACCGCTAACTAAAGATACACCGCTAACTAAAGCAGCACCGCTAACTAAAGCTACACCACTAACTAAAGATACACAGCTAACTAAAGATACACCGCTAACTAAAGATACACCGCTAACTAAAGAAACACAGCTAACTAAAGCTGCACCGCTAACTAAAGATACACCGCTAACTACAGATACACCGCTGACTAAAGCTGCACCGCTAACTAAAGATACACCGCTAACTAAAGATACACCGCTAACTAAAGATACACCGCTAACTAAAGATACACCGCTGACTAAAGATACACCGCTAACTAAAGATACACCGCTAACTAAAGCAGCATAGCTAACTAAAGCAGCACAGCTAACTAAAGCTACACCGCTAACTAAAGATACACCGCTAACTAAAGATAGACCGCTAACTAAAGATACACCGCTGACTAAAGAAACACAGCTAACTAAAGATACACCGCTAACTAAAGCTACACCGCTAACTAAAGCTACACCGCTAACTAAAGCTGCACCGCTAACTAAAGATACACCGCTAACTAAAGATACACCGCTGACTAAAGCTGCACCGCTAACTAAAGATACACCGCTAACTAAAGATACACCGCTAACTAAAGATACACCGCTAACTAAAGCAGCATAGCTAACTAAAGCAGCACAGCTAACTAAAGCTACACCGCTAACTAAAGATACACCGCTAACTAAAGATACACCGCTAACTAAAGATAGACCGCTAACTAAAGATACACAGCTAACTAAAGATACACCGCTAACTAAAGCTACACCGCTAACTAAAGCTACACCGCTAACTAAAGCTGCACCGCTAACTAAAGCTACACCGCTAACTAAAGCTGCACCGCTAACTAAAGCTACACCGCTAACTAAAGCTACACCGCTAACTAAAGCAGCACCGCTAACTAAAGCAGCACCGCTAACTAAAGATACACCACTAACTAAAGCAGCACTGCTAACTAAAGCTACACCACTAGCTATTCATTGTATCGATATCAAGAGAGGCACAGCACTACCTGCACAGTGAAACGGTTCTGGTGTTTAAAGCTAAGCAGTACAAACCTTGGTGCAGCAGAGCGGAAGACTCCTGTGGGAGCTGGGGGGAGGGAGGGAGAGAGAGAGAGATGTGTCAGGATGGATGATGAGGCACTGCTAGAGCTAAAGTGGTAGTGCTGCATTCTCCTGTTGAACACTTACAAGGAGACACACCCACAAGATTGCAGGAATGCACACACACACACACACATGCCGCATATACACACACCTAGCATGCACACATAGACACACATAGCAGAGACACACACACACACCCACACACAGTGTGCTAGAGGCATGCTCAGCAGAATGTGAATGGGACAGAAGAAGACTGCAGAACAGCGAAGAA
>NW_022264043.1:17500-22633 GCF_002021735.2 Oncorhynchus kisutch
GGCATCACCAGTCGAGCCCAGATCTGGCCAGGCATTATAAGTCAAGCTCCCCGCTCCCCGCGGTACACCTCCAGCCCTACAGCCCCCCAGCCGAGGGGAAAAAGCACCAGGCTGTACAGGAGCTGCCCCCCTCTAACACCTTCGTGGGGTCTGGAGGGTCCAGTGGTAGTGGTGGAAGTGGGAACGCTGATGCCATGTCTCTGGGGTCAGACCAGTGTTCTGAGTATGGATCCCAAACGGGGAATAAGTACAGCAAACAGGTAGGACTGATTCAGTTATTCTACTGACACAAACTGAACTGAGCTCAACTGGCCTGGTTACCCATCCACCACAGTTGACTGATTAGTGGTGTTGATAATAGGACTGACTGGTGATAATAGGACTGACTGGTGATAATAGGACTGACTAGTGGTGGTGATAATAGGACTGACTGGTGGTGGTGATAATAGAACTGACTGGTGATAATAGGACTGACTAGCGGTGGTGATAATAGGACTGACTAGTGGCGGTGATAATAGGACTGACTGGTGGTGGTGATAATAGGACTGACTAGTGGTGGTGATAATAGGACTGACTAGTGGTGGTGATAATAGGACTGACTGGTGGTGGTGATAATAGGACTGACTAGTGGTGGTGATAATAGGACTGACTAGTGGTGGTGATAATAGGACTGACCGGTGATAATAGGACTGACTGGTGATAATAGGACTGACAGGTGATAATAGGACTGACTAGTGATAATAGGACTGACTAGTGATAATAGGACTGACTAGTGATAATAGGACTGACTGGTGGTGGCGATAATAGGACTGACTAGTGGTGGTGATAATAGGACTGACTAGTGGTGGTGATAATAGGACTGACTAGTGATAATAGGACTGACTAGTGGCGGTGATAATAGAACTGACTGGTGATAATAGGACTGACTAGTGGTGGTGATAATAGGACTGACTAGTGGCGGTGATAATAGGACTGACTAGTGGTGGTGATAATAGTACTGACTAGTGGTGGTGATAATAGGACTGATTAGTGGTGGTGATAATAGGACTGACTAGTGGCGGTGATAATAGGACTGACTAGTGGTGGTGATAATAGGACTGACCGGTGATAATAGGACTGACTGGTGATAATAGGACTGACTGGTGGTGGTGATAATAGGACTGACTAGTGGTGGTGATAATAGGACTGACTAGTGGTGGTGATAATAGGACTGACTGGTGGTGGTGATAATAGGACTGACTAGTGGTGGTGATAATAGGACTGACTAGTGGTGGTGATAATAGGACTGACTAGTGGTGGTGATAATAGGACTGACTAGTGGTGGTGATAATAGGACTGACTAGTGGTGGTGATAATAGGACTGACTGGTGATAATAGGACTGACTGGTGATAATAGGACTGACTAGTGATAATAGGACTGACTAGTGATAATAGGACTGACTAGTGTCTCTCTCTGTCCCTCTCTCTCTCTATCTCTCACTCTGTCTCTCTCTCTGTCTCTCTCTCTCTGTCTCTCTCTCTGTCTCTCACTCTCTCTCTGTCTCTCACTCTCTCTCTGTCTCTCTCTCTCTCTCTCTCTGTCTCTCTCTCTGTCCTCTCTCTCTCTCTCTCTCTCTCTCGTCTCTCCTCTCTCTCTCTCTCCTCTCTCTCTCTCTCTCTCTCTCTGTCTGTCTTTTTTCCTTGTTGCATTGTAAGCTGGCTTTTGCTGATGTTTTCAGACTTAAAGTAGTACACCCAGTGTGTGTGTCAGCATGGTAAGCCTGTAAGCAGTGTGACTGTGTCCTGCTGTCTGTGTGTGCGTGTGTGTGTGTGTTTCGTGTCAAACAGCAGACTCCATTTAGCCAGGCTTATTGCTGGGTGAGAGGGGGGTGTGTCTGTCTCTTCAACTTGATATGTGTCTTTGTGTGTGTACGCTTAGACTGTGTGTGTGTGTGTTAGGGTTGGGCATTTTAAATCATTTTGGGGATATCCGGATAGTCGAAATACAAGTGTTTTAAAGAGAACATTTTTATTAATTTTTTACCTCACTAGAGACCGGTGTCTGTGACAGTCTGTGTGTGACACGGAGAGAGAGAGAAAGTTTTAAAGAAGCTAGCTAGCTACAGTAGCCATTTGAGTTGGCCAGCGAGCTAACTAAAGTAGCCATCTGAGTTAGCCAGAGAGCTAACTAAAGTAGCCATCTAAGTTAGCCAGCGAGCTAACTAAAGAAGCCATCTGAGTTAACCAGAGAGCTAACTAAAGTAGCCATCTGAGTTAGCCAGCGAGCTAACTAAAGTAGCCATCTGAGTTAGCCAGCGAGCTAACTAAAGTAGCCATCTGAGTTAGCCAGCTAGCTAACTAAAGTAGCCGTCTGAGTTAGCTAAAGTAGCCGTCTGAGTTAGCCAGCTAGCTAACTAAAGTAGCCGTCTGAGTTAGCTAGCTAGCTAACTAAAGTAGCCGTCTGAGTTAGCCAGCTAGCTAACTAAAGTAGCCATCTGAGTTAGCCAGAGAGCTAACTGAAGTAGCCATCTGAGTTAGCCAGCTAGCTAACTAAAGTAGCCATCTAAGTTAGCCAGCGAGCTAACTAAAGAAGCCATCTGAGTTAACCAGAGAGCTAACTAAAGTAGCCATCTGAGTTAGCCAGCGAGCTAACTAAAGTAGCCATCTGAGTTAGCCAGCGAGCTAACTAAAGTAGCCATCTGAGTTAGCCAGCTAGCTAACTAAAGTAGCCGTCTGAGTTAGCTAAAGTAGCCGTCTGAGTTAGCCAGCTAGCTAACTAAAGTAGCCGTCTGAGTTAGCTAGCTAGCTAACTAAAGTAGCCGCCTGAGTTAGCCAGCTAGCTAACTAAAGTAGCCATCTGAGTTAGCCAGAGAGCTAACTGAAGTAGCCATCTGAGTTAGCCAGCTAGCTAACTAAAGTAGCCATCTAAGTTAGCCAGCGAGCTAACTAAAGAAGCCATCTGAGTTAACCAGAGAGCTATCTAAAGTAGCCACCTGAGTTAGCCAGCGAGCTAACTAAAGTAACCATCTGAGTTAGCCAGCGAGCTAACTAAAGTAGCCATCTGAGTTAGCCAGCGAGCTAACTAATGTAGCCATCTGAGTTAGCCAGCTAGCTAACTAAAGTAGCCGTCTGAGTTAGCTAGCTAGCTAACTAAAGTAGCCGTCTGAGTTAGCCAGCTAGCTAACTAAAGTAGCCATCTGAGTTAGCCAGCTAGCTAACTAAAGTAGCAAGGTTAATTGAGGCTATTTTTCTCCCCGTCCAATGTGTACTACAACTCCATTCATATGAAACAACAGCCTACCTATTGGTTGATCATTGTAGCCTACTCCTTATCATTAGGTGACTTAAATCCCTAATGTTGATTTAATTTTTGCATTGATTAGAAATCTTCCACTTCACTTGCTGCACATGGAGCCTCTGACTATAATTGACTGACAACAACAACAAGCTACATGTCTGAAACGTGTGTAGGCTACCAATAACAACAAGCTACATGTCTGAAACGTGTGTAGGCTACCAATAACAACAAGCTACATGTCTGAAACATGTGTAGGCTACCAATAACAACAAGCTACATGTCTGAAACGTGTGTAGGCTACCAATAAAGACAAGCTACCTGTCTGAAACGTGTGTAGGCTACCAATAACAACAAGCTACGTGTCTGAAACGTGTGTAGGATACCAATAAAGACAAGCTACGTGTGAGGAATACACACACACACACACACACACACACACTCACTCTCGTTCTCTCTTCCACTGTGTTTCATAGTCTTCCATTTAATTTGCTTTGTCTGGTTTGAAAAGTGTTGATTTGCAGACCCTCAGTTGTGATGTCATGCTGACGAATACATTAGATGACAGCTTGCTAACGCACGCACGCACACACACGCACACACACACACACGCACACACACGCACACATGCACACACGCACACACACACACACGCTCACACGCACGCACACACACGCACGCACACACACATACACACGCACACATGCACACGCACACACGCGCACACGCACACACACACACAAACACACGCAGGCACACACACACGCACGCACACACACACACACACAGGCACACACACACACGCACGCACGCACACACACACGCACACACACACAAGCACACACACACACACGCACACACACAAGCACACACACACACACACACACGCACACACACACACACACACACACACACACACACACACACACACACACACACACACACACACACACAGCAGGGTTTCCGTACAGTGACGTTTGATGGACAGCTCCCCCTCTTAAAGGGACGGCCTCCCCCCTTCTTAAAGGGACGGCCTCCCTCCTCTCTACTTTGACTGACAGTTCTGCATTTTCTCTCCCCTCTCGTAGAAAACTGCTGATGCGGGCCTTAAATTGGGAAGAGCTTTCTCAGCTAATCAACTCATACACGGCCCTCTGATCCAACTGAGCACACACACATATACACACACACACACCAGGGGTTCATCCATTACGGAGTCAATCCCCTTAATCTGGCGTTCTCAGGGAGGGAAAATGCTTACTGCAGGAGTTTGGTGTCAGCGCACATACAGTACACACACACACAGTACACACACACACACACACACACACAGAGGCACACACACACATACAGTACACACACAGACACACACAAAGAGGTACACACACACATACACACACACACACACACACACACACACACGGACGGACCGTCCAATGAATTATTGATTAGTGAGGGTAATTAACTCCTCTGCAGCCGCAGTGTGTGACCTCCCATAACTTCAGTAAGCCCTAGATCTTGTGTGTGTGTGTGTTTGTGTGTTTTTGTGTATGTGTGTCTGTGTGTGTGTGTGTGTGTGTGTGTGTGTGTGTGTGTGTGTGTGTGTGGTGTGTGTGTGTGTGTGTGTGTGTGTGTGTGTCTGAAGGACTACTTTTTGATGTGTATGTGTGTGTGTGTGTGTCTGAAGGACTACTTTTTGATGTGTATGTATGAGAGAGGGAAGGGGGGAGGTTTAGAGGGAGACAGATAGAGGGAGGCAGAGGAATGTGAGGGGAGAGGGGGAGAGAGGGGAGAGGGGGAGAGAGACAGAGAGAAAGAGAGAGAGAGAAAGAGAGTTGACAGAGAGAGAGGGGAGGAGG
>NW_022264043.1:22733-35534 GCF_002021735.2 Oncorhynchus kisutch
TCCACTCTGTCCATCTCTCTAACCTTAACCTACTCTATTCCCCCCCCCTCTCTCTCTCTCTCTCTCTCTCTCTCTCTCTCTTTCGCTCTCTGTCTCTCTCCCTCTCTCTCTCTTCTCTCTCTCTCACTCTCTCTCTCTCTCTCTCGTCTCTCTCTCTCTCTTCCCCCCTCTCTCTCTCACTCTCTCTCCCCCCCCTCTCTCTCTCTCTCTCTCTCTCTCTCTCTCCTCTCTCTCTCTCTCTCTCTCTCTCGTCTCTCTCTCTCTCTTTCGCTCTCTGTCTCTCTCCCTCTCTCTCTCTCTCTCTCTCTCTCTCTCTCTCTCTCGTCTCTCTCTCTCTCTTCCCCCCTCTCTCTCTCACTCTCTCTTCCCCCCCTCTCTCTCTCTCTCACTCTCTCTCTCTCGTCCCTCTCTCTCTCTCTCTTTCTATCTCCTGACCTCTGATAAAGCCCGATTCAGCATTTTCACTAGTGAGACTTCTTCTTTTACTGCAGTGAGCACTTTCTCTCAACGCACCCTGCGTGTGTGTGTGTGTGTGCCAAGTGTGTGTACAGAGACACAGAGGCCGAATCGAACTGGACCTAGGCCACAGCCGATCAGAATCAGTCTACTAACACACACACACACACACACAAATCAATGTCTGTTAATAGGCCAGAAGACTGCAGTCGGAGGTTGACGCTGCTGTTTTCTACATGAAGGCTCCTAGAGCTACTGGACATTACCATTAACATCACACACACACACACACACACACACACACACACACACACACACACACACACACACACACACACACACACACACACACACACACACACACACTAGATAACCCTCTACCACACACACACACATCCCCCCCACCCTCTCCACACTACACAGTCTGTTTGTACCTAACAAGGCCAGTCTATGGAGATGAGATGTTTAGATGGATAGTGTTCAGCGTTGGGTGGTATGCAGGTGTTCATATCTCTCCCACTGGGATTTACAGTATTACCGGTTTAGTACACAAGGGGGCACCAAAACACGCAAAGAATTACCAGAATGCTAACAACGTTGTCACAAGTAATAGCACATTTTCCTTGGCGGCTGCTAGCTCAATATGCTAACGAGCAGAAACTAAAATAAATGAATTGCAAAAATAGACAATCCAACTCATAAAAGTATATATATATATATATATATATATATATATATAGGTAGGAGCTACCGAATGTAATTTTTGTGAGTTTGGACATTTACAAGTGAATGTAAACAAGATGAGAAAAAAAAGTTGCTAATGAAAAAAAGTGTCTGTGTGGAGTCTGGGAGTTGCTATGGCAACGAGCCTGCTCTGCTCTGAGAAGATGTGGGCGGAGCCAAAATAAACACACCAGGAAGTCAAGCTGCAGCGGTGACTAATCCACAGGGATTTGACTTTCCAAACATAGCAGAAAAGCTAACACAATATGTCTGCCCCGTGACCTTATTAATACAGCCACTTACTTTGATTAAGTAGCAAGTTAAACTTAGAGGTTGCCCCTAACGCAGAATTCTTCCTTTTTCAGGAAGAAACAACGTTTTGTTGTAGTTTCTTATTGTAATTTGTGCTCAGCATCAAACTAATTGTGTTCTTCAGTTTTACTCATCCGTTATTCTACCAGGTAAGTTGACTGAGAACAACCTTCTCATTTGCAGCAACGACCTGAGGAATAGTTACAGGGGAGAGGAGCAGGGGGGTGACTGAGCCAATTGGAAACTGGGGATTATTAGGTGACCTTGATGGTTTGAGGGCCAGATTGGGAATTTAGCCAGGACACCTGAGTTAACACCCCTACTCTTACGATGAGTGCCATGGGATTTTTAATGACCTCAGAGAGTCAGGACACCCGTTTAACGTCCCATCCGAAAGATGGCACCCTGCACAGGGCAGTGTCCCCAATCACTGGCCTGGGGCATTGGGATATTTTTTTAGACCAGAGGAAAGAGCAACCCTGCTTAGTTTCAGAAGCAAGCCAGCAGTGGTATGCAGGGTGGTATGCAGGGTGGTATGCAGGGTGGTATGCAGGGTGGTATGTTGCTGGTATGCAGGGTGGTATGTTGCTGGTATGCAGGGTGGTATGCAGGGTGGTATGTTGCTGGTATGCAGGGTGGTATGCTGCTGGTATGCAGGGTGGTATGCAGGGTGGTATGCAGGGTGGTATGCAGGGTGGTATGCAGGGTGGTATGCTGCTGGTATGCTGCTGGTATGCAGGGTGGTATGCTGCTGGTATGCAGGGTGGTATGCAGGGTGGTATGCAGGGTGCTATACAGGGTGGTATGCAGGGTGGTATGCAGGGTGGTATGCTGCTGTATGCAGGGTGGTATGCAGGGTGGTATGCTGCTGGATGCAGGATGGTATACAGGGTGGTATGCAGGCTGGTATGCAGGGTGGTATGCTGCTGGTATGCAGGGTGGTATGCAGGGTGGTATACAGGGTGGTATACAGGGTGGTATGCAGGGTGGTATGCAGGCTGGTATGCAGGGTGGTATACAGGGTGGTATACAGGGTGGTATACAGGGTGGTATGCAGGGTGGTATACAGGGTGGTATGCAGGGTGGTATGCAGGGTGGTATACAGGGTGGTATGCTGCTGGTATGCAGGGTGGTATGCAGGGTGGTATACAGGGTGGTATGCTGCTGGTATGCAGGGTGGTATACAGGGTGGTATACAGGGTGGTATGCAGGGTGGTATACAGGGTGGTATGCTGCTGGTATGCAGGGTGGTATGCAGGGTGGTATGCAGGGTGGTATGCTGCTGGTATGCAGGGTGGTATGCAGGGTGGTATGCAGGGTGGTATACAGGGTGGGATGCAGGGTGGTATACAGGGTGGGATGCAGGGTGGTTTGCAGGGTGGTATGCTGGGTGGTATGCTGCTGGTATGCAGGGTGGTATGCAGGGTGGTATGCAGGGTGGTATACAGGGTGATATGCTGCTGGTATGCAGGGTGGTATGCAGGGTGGTATACAGGGTGGGATGCAGGGTGGTATACAGGGTGGGATGCAGGGTGGGATGCAGGGTGGGTATGCTGGGTGGTATGCTGCTGGTATGCAGGGTGGTATGCAGGGTGGTATACAGGGTGGTATGCAGGGTGGTATGCAGGGTGGTATGCAGGGTGCTATACAGGGTGGTATGCTGGGTGGTATGCAGGGTGGTATGCTGGGTGGTATGATGGGTGGTATGCAGGGTGGTATGCAGGGTGGTATGCAGGGTGGTATGCAGGGTGCTATACAGGGTGGTATGCTGGGTGGTATGCTGGGTGGTATGCAGCGTGGTATGCAGGGTGGTATACAGGGTGGTATGCTGCTGGTATGCAGGGTGGTATACAGGGTGGTATGCAGGGTGCTATACAGGGTGGTATGCAGGGTGGTATGCAGGGTGCTATACAGGGTGGTATGCTGGGTGGTATGCTGGGTGGTATGCAGGGTGGTATGCAGGGTGGTATGCTGCTGGTATGCAGGGTGGTATGCTGCTGGTATGCAGGGTGGTATGCAGGGTGGTATACAGGGTGGTATGCAGGGTGGGATGCAGGGTGGTGTGCAGGGTGGTATACAGGGTGGTATGCAGGGTGCTATACAGGGTGGTATGCAGGCTGGTATGCTGCTGGTATGCTGCACAGTTGCACTTCTCAACTCAGATGAGAATTCAGGAACAGACATTTTCTCAGCAAGACAGTTCACCCTACTTTTCTCTGGTAAAATGTTTTTAAAAAAAGATGAACTTTAAACCAAACATGATGAAATGTAGCCACATTCTTTCTATGATAAACAGTAGAAATATGATGACCCTGCAAAGACCTTGCTTTTGTCCTTTGTGTAAGACAGACAGTTAGTTGTGTGGCTCTCAGCCAAACAGTGTTGCACTTCTGTTGTCGTCTGATGAACATTTAAAAGAATTTTTTTCCTGCTGAATGTGTTTTCACTAATCTATTTCCTGTGAAGGATAACTATACTTTTCACATCCCTGATCACTCCACCCGCTGTTCCCGCCTCCTCCATACACACACGTGATTGGCTCAGCTGTTCCCGCCTCCTCCATACACACACACATGATTGGCTCAGCTGTTCTGGGGAACTACGGTTAAGCTTCACAATGTCAAATAGTGTGACAGGTGAAATGAGGAACGGACTCTGGTTCATCTCCTAATGTAACAAGTTGACTGCAGGTATAGAACAGACTCTGTTTCATCTCCTAGGATGGAGGATCTATCTATGGATATATCTATGGAGATGTATAGCCTAATAGTGACCAATAGGATCTATCTATGGAGATGTATAGCCTAATAGTGACCAATAGGATCTATCTATGCAGATGTATAGCCTAATAGTGCCCAACAGGATCTATCTATGGAGATGCATAGCCTAATAGTGGCCAATAGGATCTATCTATGGAGATGCATAGCCTAATAGTGACCAATAGGATCTATCTATGGAGATGTATAGCCTAATAGTGGCCAATAGGATCTATCTATGGAGATGCATAGCCTAATAGTGACCAATAGGATCTATCTATGGAGATGCATAGCCTAATAGTGTCCAATAGGATCTATCTATGGAGATGTATAGGTGAATAGTGCCCAACAGGATCTATGGAGATGAGATGTATAGGTGAATAGAGTCCAATAGGATCTATCTATGGAGATGCATAGCCTAATAGTGACCAATAGGATCTATCTATGGAGATGCATAGCCTAATAGTGTCCAATAGGATCTATCTATGGAGATGCATAGCCTAATAGTGCCCAACAGGATCTATCTATGGAGATGAGATGTATAGGTGAATAGAGTCCAATAGGATCTATCTATGGATATATCTATGTAGATGTATAGCCTAATAGTGGCCAATAGGATCTATCTATGGAGATGTATAGCCTAATAGTGTCCAACAGGATCTATCTATGGAGATGCATAGCCTAATAGTGTCCAATAGGATCTATCTATGGATATATCTATGGAGATGCATAGCCTAATAGTGGCCAATAGGATCTATCTATGGAGAGGAGATGTATAGCCTAATAGTGGCCAACAGGATCTATCTATGGAGATGCATAGCCTAATAGTGGCCAATAGGATCTATCTATGGATATATCTATGGAGATGCATAGCCTAATAGTGCCCAATAGGATCTATCTATGGAGATGTATAGCCTAATAGTGACCAATAGGATCTATCTATGGAGATGTATAGCCTAATAGTGGCCAATAGGATCTATCTATGGAGATGAGATGTATAGGTGAATAGAGTCCAATAGGATCTATCTATGGAGATGTATAGCCTAATAGTGGCCAATAGGATCTATCTATGGAGATGTATAGCCTAATAGTGGCCAATAGGATCTATCTATGGAGATGAGATGTATAGGTGAATAGAGTCCAATAGGATCTATCTATGGAGATGTATAGCCTAATAGTGGCCAATAGGATCTATCTATGGAGATGTATAGCCTAATAGTGGCCAATAGGATCTATCTATGGAGATGAGATGTATAGGTGAATAGAGCCCAACAGGATCTATCTATGCTGTGTTGTTCCCACAATTGGTGTGTTTCAGTGAGGATGAGGAGGAGGAAAGAGGATTTACTGCTGCAAGAGAGACTGATTGGAAAAGCAGCTTTACTAAGTACCCCAAATAGCACACTATTCCCTATGTAGTACACTAGGGTCTGAAGGCCTGTGGTCCAGTGCACTACACTAGGGAATAGGAGTGCCATTTGGGACAGAGGCAGTGGATAGAGGGAGGAAAATCTACCCAGCGGATTAAATTATGATCAACATCTGTCACACACACCCACACCCACACACACACACACACACACACACACACACACACACACACACACACACACACACACACACACACACACACACACACACACACACACATACTCGCACATCGGGGACACACACACCCACACGCACGCACGCACACACACACACACACACACACACACCCACACGCACGCACACACATACTCGCGCATCGGGGACACACACATACTCGCACTTCGGACACACACACACACACACACACACACACACACATACTCGCGCATCGGGGACACACACATACTCGCACATCGGACACACACACACACACACCGGTAACCCTGCCCTGATCCTGCCATATGGTGCTGCCTTAACAGTGGTGGTAGACACCAGATGTTACATTGTGTTAACTAGGAAAGGAGGAGAGGGGTGAGGAGGGGGAGGTTATGGAGGTGAGGAGGGGGAGGTTATAGAGGTGGGGAGTGGGAGGTTATGGAGGTGAGGAGGGGGAGGTTATGGAGGTGAGGAGGGGGAGGTTATGGAGGTGAGGAGGGGGAGGTTATGGAGGTGGGGAGTGGGAGGTTATGGAGGTGAGGAGGGGGAGGTTATAGAGATGGGGAGGGGAGGTTATAGAGGTGAGGAGGGGGAGGTTTATGGAGGTGAGGAGGGGGAGGTTATAGAGGTGGGGAGGGGGAGGTTATGGAGGTGAGGAGGGGGAGGTTATAGAGATGGGGAGGGGGAGGTTATAGAGGTGAGGAGGGGGAGATTATGGAGGTGAGGAGGGGGAGGTTATGGAGGTGAGGAGGGGAGGTTATGGAGGTGAGGAGGGGGAGGTTATGGAGGTGAGGAGGGGGAGGTTATGGAGGTGAGGAGGGGGAGGTTATGGAGGTGAGGAGGGGGTAGGTTATGGAGGTGAGGAGGGGGGAGATTATAGAGGTGAGGAGGGGGAGGTTATGGACGTGAGGAGGGGGAGGTTAGTGGGTGAGGAGGGGAAGGTTTATGGAGGTGAGGGGTGAGGGGTTGGTGGGTGAGGAGGGGGAGGTTATGGAGGTGAGAGGTGAGGAGGGGGAGGTTATGGAGGTGAGGAGGGGAGGTTAGTGGGTGAGGAGGGGAAGGTTATGGAGGTGAGGAGGGGAAGGTTATGGAGGTGAGGGGTGAGGGTTGGTGGGTGAGGAGGGGGAGGTTATGGTGAGGAGGGGGAGGTTATGGGGTGAGAGGGACTGAAGGGTGAGGGGTATTGACTCGAAACTAGTTGACTCTATCTGACTCTCTAGCTGACTCTCTAGTTGACTTTCTGACTCTCTAGTTGACTCTCTGACTGACTCTCTAGCCAGCTCTCTAGTTGACTCTCTAGCTGACTCTTTAGCTGACTCTCTAGTTGACTCTCTGACTGACTCTCTAGCCAGCTCTCTAGTTGACTCTCTAGCTGACTCTTTAGCTGACTCTCTAGTTGACTCTCTAACTGACTCTCTAGTTGACTCTCTAGCTGACTCTCTAGTTGACCATCTGACTCTCTAGCTGACTCTCTAGCTGACTCTCTAGTTGACTCTCTAGTTGACTCTCTAGCTGACTCTCTAGCTGACTCTTTAGCTGACTCTCTAGCTGACTCTCTAGCTAACTCTTTAGCTGACTCTCTAGTTGACCATCTGACTCTCTAGTTGACTCTCTAGTTGACTCTCTAGTTGACTATCTGACTCTCTAGCTGACTCTCTAGCTGACTCTCTAGTTGACTATCTGACTCTCTTGTTGACTCTCTAGCTGACTCTCTAGCTGACTCTTTAGCTGACTCTCTAGTTGACTATCTGACTCTCTAGCTGACTCTCTAGCTGATTCTGTAGCTGACTCTTTAGCTGACTCTCTAGTTGACCATCTGACTCTCTTGTTGACTGACTGTCTTGTTGTCTCTCTAGCTGACTCTCTAGTTGACTCTCTAGTTGACTCTCTAGTTGACTCTCTCTAGCTGACTCTCTAGTTGACTCTCTAGTTGACTCTCTCTTGTTGACTCTCTAGTTGACTCTCTAGCTGACTTTCTAGTTGACTTTCTAGCTGACTCTGAGTCTTTAGCTGACTCTTTCTCCCCAGGTTGGAGAGTAGAGGAGGGGGAGAGTGGATTGGAAGAGGAAAGAGAGAGAGACGAGGGAAAGAGGGAGAGGAAGGGTTGAGAGACAGATGAGGAGGAAAAGAGAGAGAGGAGGGGGGAAGAGGGAGAGGAGGGAAGAGGGAGAGGAGGGGAAGAGGAGAGAGGAGGGAAAGAGGGAGAGGAGGGTTGAGAGACAGATGAGGAGGAAGAGAGAGAGGAGGGGAAGAGGGAGAGGAGGGGAAGAGGGAGAGGGAGGAAAGAGGGAGAGGAGGGGTTGAGAGACAGATGAGGAGGAAAGAGAGAGAGGAGGGAAGAGGGAGAGGAGGGAAAGAGGGAGAGGAGGGTAGAGAGACAGATGAGGAGGAAAGAGAGAGAGGAGGGGAAGAGGGAGAGAGGAGGGAAAGAGGGAGAGGAGGGGTAGAGAGACAGATGAGGAGGAAGAGAGAGAGGAGGGGAAGAGGGAGAGGAGGGGAAGAGGGAGAGGAGGGGTAGAGGGAGAGAGGAGGGGAAAGAGGGAGAGGAGGGGTAGAGAGACAGATGAGGAGGAAAGAGAGAGAGGAGGGGAAGAGGGAGAGAGGAGGGAAAGAGGGAGAGGAGGGGTTGAGAGACAGATGAGGAGGAAAGAGAGAGAAGAGGTAAAGAGGGAGAAAGGAGGAGGAAAGAGACAGAGAGAAGGGAGGATACAGATTGACAAAACGAGGTGTATAGGAAGTGTCTGCTAGAGATGTAAACTGAGATAGATGAGAGATAGAGAGGATAGAGGCAGGGAATCAGGGGGTTGTGTCCAGCTTGTTTGTTTACTATGGTGTGTGTCGTGTGTGTGAGAGAGAGAGAGAGACTGTGTTAATGCCTACTCCATGTCTGTACTGCTAAAAGGTATTGATTTCTAGCTGCCCAGAGAACTATGAGAGATTTTATATGGACACACACTAGAATATGTGTCAGAGGGAGAGAGAGAGGGAGTGTGGTTGGTGGATAGAGAGAGAGGGAGGGGGGGTTTAGTGGATAGAGAGAGAGCTAAGATCGTGTGTGTGTGTGTCACATCAAGTAGCAAGGTCAGATAGCCTTGGTATGTGATGCAGTCCCTCTCTCCTCTTCTTGTTCAGTCAGAGTGGCTCTGTCCCCTATGTGCATCCTGTTCCCTACGTAGTGCTTTGCCTGGTCAGAAGTAGTGACCTAGTGAAGGAATAGGGACACAGAGAAAGTGTGTACCAATATTGTAGGTTATAATGTGTCAAGGGAGAGACACTGGGAAAAGGGAGTGTGTGTGTGTGTGTGTGTGTGTGTGTGTGTGTGTGTGTGTGTGTGTGTGTGTGTGTGTGTGTGTGAGTGTGTGTGTGTGTGTGTGTGTGTGTGTGTGTGTGTGTGTGTGTGTGTGTGTGTGTGTGTGTGTGTGTGTGTGTGTGTGTGTGTGTGTGTGTGTGTGTGTGTGTGTGTGTGTGTGTGTGTGTGTGTGTGTGTGTGTGAGTGAATGACAGAATGTAACAAGATGTTGGGTACAGAGACAAGAAGTTCAGTTCTTTTCTCTTTGTTGCAAAACTAAGGAACGGATATGACAAGAATGTCAGGCATGTCGTCGTCCCCCCCCACACACTGACAAGCTGTGGCAGGCATACACTCACACATGCACACACACACACACACACACACACACACACACACACACACACACACACACACACACACACACACACACACACACACACACACACACACACACACACACACACACACACACACACGCGGCATGCACATGAAGTGTATGATGAGACAAGAGTGGCTTTGAAAGTTCTCTTTCTTCCCTGAGTTTCTCTCACACACACACACACACACACACACACACACACACACACACACACACACACACACACACACACAGACACACACACACACACACACACACACACTCACACACACACACACAACACACACACACACACACAAACACACACACTATGAAGAGGCCCCTTGCCAAGATTCATGTCTCACTCCTCTCTTTACATCACAAGGTAGTTTGAAAGATGTGTGCTTTAAATTTACCATCAATGTATTCACTCTTCTACCTGATAGTGTTAATATAATGACTCTTCTACCTACTAGTATTAATATAATGACTCTTCTACCTGATAGTATTAATATAATGACTCTTCTACCTGATAGTGTTAATATAATGACTCTTCTACCTGATAGTATTAATATAATGACTCTTCTACCTAATAGTATTAATATAATGACTCTTCTACCTGATAGTGTTAATATAATGACTCTTCTACCTGATAGTATTAATATAATGACTCTTCTACCTACTAGTATTAATATAATGACTCTTCTACCTACTAGTATTAATATAATGACTCTTCTACCTGATAGTATTAATATAATGACTCTTCTACCTGATAGTGTTAATATAATGACTCTTCTACCTGATAGTATTAATATAATGACTCTTCTACCTAATAGTATTAATATAATGACTCTTCTACCTACTAGTATTAATATAATGACTCTTCTACCTACTAGTATTAATATAATGACTCTTCTACCTACTAGTATTAATATAATGACTCTTCTACCTACTAGTATTAATATAATGACTCTTCTACCTAATAGTGTTAATATAATGACTCTTTCTACCCAATAGTGTTAATATAATGACTCTTCTACCTAATAGTGTTAATATAATGACTCTTCTACCTAATAGTATTAATATAATGACTCTTCTACCTAATAGTGTTAATATAATGACTCTTCTACCTAATCGTGTTAATATAATGACTCTTCTACCTAATAGTGCTAATATATGACTCTTCTACCTGATAGTATTAATATAATGACTCTTCTACCTAATAGTATTAATATAATGACTCTTCTACCTAATAGTGTTAATATAATGACTCTTCTACCTAATAGTATTAATATAATGACTCTTCTACCTGATAGTATTAATATAATGACTCTTCTACCTACTAGTATTAATATAATGACTCTTCTACCTACTAGTATTAATATAATGACTCTTCTACCTACTAGTATTAATATAATGACTCTTCTACCTGATGGTATTAATATAATGACTCTTCTACCTGATAGTATTAATATAATGACTCTTCTACCTAATAGTATTAATATAATGACTCTTCTACCTACTAGTATTAATATAATGACTCTTCTACCTAATAGTATTAATATAATGACTCTTCTACCTGATAGTATTAATATAATGACTCTTCTACCGGATGGTATTAATATAAAGACTCTTCTACCTACTAGTATTAATAGTATTAATATAATGACTCTTTACCTAATAGTATTAATATAATGACTCTTCTACCTAATAGTGTAATATAATGACTTCTTCTACCTAATAGTATTAATATAATGACTCTTCTACCTAAGAGTGTTAATATAAATGACTCTTCTACTGATAGTTTAATATATGACTCTTCTACCCTACTAGTTATAATATAATGACTCTTCTACCTACTAGTATTAATATAATGACTCTTCTACCTACTAGTATTAATATAATGACTCTTCTACTGATGGTATTAATATAAGACTCTTCTACCTACTAGTATTAAATAATGCTTTTATACCTACTAGTATTAATATAATTGACTCTTCTACCTGATGGTATAATATAATGACTCTTCTACCTACTAGTATTAATATAATGACTCTTCTACCTATAGTATTAATATAATGACTCTTCTACCTGATGGTATTAATATAATGACTTTCTACCTGATAGTGTTAATATAATGACTCTTCTACCTACTATATTAATATAATGACTCTTCTACTACTAGTATAATATAATGACTCTTCTACCTGATGTATAATATAATGACTCTTCTACCTGATAGTGTTTATAATGACTCTTCTACCTACTAGTATTAATATATGACTCTTCTACCTACTAGTATAATATAATGACTCTTCTACCTGATGGTATTAATATAAGACTCTCTACCTACTAGTATTAATATAATGACTCTTCTACCTACTAGTATTATATAATGACTCTTCTACCTGATGTATTATATAATGACTCTTCTACCTACTATGTTAATATAATGACTCTTCTCCTACTAGTTATATATAATGACTCTTTCTACCTCCTAGTATTAATATAAACTCTTCTACCTAATAGTATTAATATAATGACTCTTCTACCTACTAGTATTAATATAATGACTCTCTACCTGATGGTATTAAATAATGACTCTTCTACCTACTAGATAATATAATGACTCTTCTACCTAATAGTATTAATATAATGACTCTTCTACCTACTAGTATAATATAATGAATCTTATACTGATGTATTAATATAATGATCTTCTACTAATAGTATTAATATAATGACTCTTCTACCTACTAGTATTAATATAATGACTCTTCTACCTAATAGATTAATATAAGACTCTTCTACCTAATAGTATTAAATAATGACTCTTCTACCTACTAGTATTAATATATGACATCTTCTACTGATGGTATTAATATAATGACTCTTCTACCTAATAGTATAATATAATGACTCTTCTACCTAATAGTATATATATTATTAATATTATTATATTATTGAGTGTCTCCGTGACTATAGAACTCCTGTCTATTGAGTGTCTTAGTGACTATAGAACTCCTGTCTATTGAGTGACTTAGTAACTATAGAACTCATGTCTATTGAGTGTCTTAGTAACTATAGAACTCCTGTCTATTGAGAGGCTTAGTAACTATAGAACTCCTGTCTATTGAGAGGCTTAGTAACTATAGAACCCCTGTCTATTGAGTGTCTTAGTGACTATAGAACTCCTGTCTATTGAGAGGCTTAGTAACTATAGAACCCCTGTCTATTGAGAGGCTTAGTAACTATAGAACCCCTGTCTATTGAGTGTCTTAGTAACTATAGAACTCCTCTCTATTGAGTGTCTTAGT
>NW_022264044.1:0-10000 GCF_002021735.2 Oncorhynchus kisutch
CCTCTCTCTCTCCTCTCTCTCTCCTCCTCTCTCTCCTCTCTCTCCTCTCTCCTTCTCTCCTCTCTTTCTCTCTCCCTCCTCTCTCTCTCCTCTCTCTCTTTACTCTCTCTCCCCAGGACTATTGTCGATTTATCCATCGTCCTATACGGTGGGGGACAGGTCGTCGATGGCAGTAAGCGCCATACACGACTATCACAGACACAGACAGTGACGGGACCCCCTGACAACATGAACCTTACGCATGTGTGAGTTCATTCTACGGTTCACCCCAAACACTAACCATCTATGTAAGAGCCTGTAAACAGTCATTGTTAAAAATATTTGAGTTGTGTAAACTTAGTCAATTGATGTTGACATCAACTTCTATGATATAGTTCCATTAGTTGAACTGATAAGTGATATGTGGCGGTGTCTCATCTTCCCTCAGGGCCTGTCTATGGTTGGCCTGTTCCTCATTCGCTCTGGGGACGGGGGGCATCAAACCCTGTGTCGCTTGCCTTTGGAGGAGACCAGTTTGAAGACCCACCCATGTTGGTAACGCTAGCGGAGCAGCCATTTTAGAGTCTGTCTCTATACCGACCCTCGGTCATTACTGTAGTGTAGACTCCATTTTAGAGTCTGTCTCTACGACCTCGGTCTGTACAGTAGTGTAGACTCCATTTTAGAGTCTGTCTCTACCGACCTCGGTCATTACTGTAGTGTAGACTCCATTTTAGAGTCTGTCTCTACCGACCCTCGGTCTTTACAGTAGTGTAGACCCCATTTTAGAGTCTGTCTCTACTGACCTCAGTCTTTACAGTAGTGTAGACTCCATTTTAAAGTCTGTCTCTACTGACCTTTGCCATTACAGTAGTGTAGACTCCATTGTAGGAGAGTCTGTCTTCTGCTGACCTCGGTCTTTACAGTAGTGTAGACTCCATTTAGAGTCTGTCTCTACCACCCTCGGTCTATACGGTAGTGTAGACTCCATTTAGAGTCTATCTCTACCGACCTGGTCTTTACAGTAGTGTAGACTCAATTTTAGAGTCTGTCTCTACTGACCTCGGTCTTTACAGTAGTGTAGACTACATTTAGAGTCTGTCTCTACTGACCTCGGTCTTACAGTAGTGTAGACTCCATTTTAGAGTCTGTCCTCCTGCCGACCTCGGTCGTTACGGTAGTGTAGACTCCATTTTAGAGTCTGTCTCTGCCGACCTCTGTCTTTACAGTAGTGTAGACTCCAGACTCAGGAAGTAGTGATCAGCATGGTTTATCAACGTGACTTCAGTCATTATCAGTGCTGAGCCAGCAGACACATCCCAGATGGGTTTAATAACCATTAACCCTGGATACCTGCTGGAAGGTGGCATTTAGGTCAAAGGTTATAGAGCATCATGTTGTTGAATGTGGATGAATCTAAAAACCTTTCATCTCCAGCAGATAGATGGTGCTGCTAGCTATGGTTCGATACAAATGTCAAGGTCAGATGTTTGCAGTTCTAAACCTGTTCTCCTGTCCATGTCTCACGTCCTCCTGTCCTCCTGTCCATGTCTCCTGTCCTCCTGTTCTCCTGTCCTCCTGATCTCATATCCATGTTTCCTGTCCTCCTGTCCTCCTGTCCATGTCTCCTGTCCTCCTGTCTTCCTGTCCTCCTGTCCTCCTGTCCATGTCTTCTGTCCTCCTGTCCTCCTGTCCATGTATCCTGTCCATGTATCCTGTCCATGTATCCTGTCCTCCTGTCCTCCTGTCCATGTCTTCTGTCCTCCTGTCCTCCTGTCCATGTATCCTGTCCTCCCTGTCCTCCTGTCCATGTCTCCTGTCCTCCTGTCCTTCTGTCCATGTCTCTTATCCTCCTCCTGTCCTCCTATCCTCCTGTCCTCCTGTCCATGTCTCCTGTCCCCCTGTCTTCCTGTCCTTCTTGCCCTGTCGCCTGTCCTCCTGTCCATGTCTCCTGTCCTCCTGTCCATGTCTCCTGTCCTCCTGTCCTCCTGTCCATGTCTCCTGTCCTCTTGTCCTTCTGACCTCCTGTCCATGTCTCCTGTCCTCTTGTTCTTCTGTCCTCCTGTCTCCTGTCGTCCTGTCCATGTCTCCTGTCCTCCTGTCCTCCTGTCCATGTCTCCTGTCCTAATGTCATTCTGTCCATGTCTCCTGTCCTCCTGTCCTCCTGTCCGTGTCTCCTGTCTTCCTGTCCTCCTATTCTCCTGTCCTCCTGTCTCCTGTCCTCCTGTCTTCCTGTCCTCCTGTCTCCTGTCCTCCTGTCCATGTCTCCTGTCCTCCTGTCTTCCTGTCCTCCTGTCCTCCTGTCCATGTCTCCTGTCTTCCTGTCCTCCTGTCCTCCTGTCCTCCTGTCCTCCTGTCCATGTCTCCTGTCTCCTGTCCTCCTGTCCATGTCCTCCTGTCTTCCTGTCCTCCTGTCCTCCTGTCCATGTCTCCTGTCTTCCTGTCCTCCTGTCCTCCTGTCCTCCTGTCCATGTCTCCTGTCTCCTGTCCTCCTGTCCTCCTGTCCTCCTGTCCATGTATCCTGTCTTCCTGTCCTCCTGTCCTCTGTCTCCTGTCCATGTCTCCTGTCTTCCTGTCCTCCTGTCTTCCTGTCTCCTGTCCTCCTGTTCCATGTCTCCTGTCTTCCTGTCCTCCTGTCTTCCTGTCCTCCTGTCTCCTGTCCTCCTGTCCATGTCTCCTGTCCTCCTGTCTTCCTGTCCTCCTGTCCATGTCTCCTGTCTTCCTGTCCTCCTGTCCTCCTGTCCTCCTGTCCATGTCTCCATGTCTCCTGTCCTCCTGTCCATGTCCTCCTGTCCTCCTGTCCATGTCTCCTGTCTTCCTGTCCTCCTGTCCTCCTGTCCATGTCTCCTGTCTCCTGTCCTCCTGTCCTCCTGTCCATGTCTCCTATCTTCCTGTCCTCCTGTCTCCTGTCCATGTCTCCTGTCTTCCTGTCCTCCTGTCTTCCTGTCTCCTGTCCTCCTGTCCATGTCTCCTGTCTTCCTGTCCTCCTGTCTTCCTGTCCTCCTGTCCTCCTGTCCATGTCTCCTGTCTCCTGTCCTCCTGTCCATGTCTCCTGTCTTCCTGTCCTCCTGTCCTCCTGTCTCCTCTCCTCCTGTCCATGTCTCCTGTCTTCCTGTCCTCCTGTCCTCCTGTCCATACATTCTCCAGGAGAAACAGAGGAGCACGTTCTTCTCCATCTTCTACCTGTCAATCAATGCTGGTAGTCTCCTGTCTACTGTCATTACACCCATCCTCAGAGGTACGACCATAACCCTAAACTAACACAATACCTGTTCTCCTGTCTACTGTCATTACACCCATCCTCAGAGGTACGACCATAACCCTAAACTAACAAAATACCTGTTCTCCTGTCTACTGTCATTACACCCATCCTCAGAGGTACGACCATAACCCTAAACTAACACAATATCTGGTCAGACTTGACATTACGAACCCTAAACTAACACAATGCCTGGTCAGACTTGACATTACTAACTCTAAACTAACACAATACCTGGTCAGACTTGACTACTACTAACTCTAAACTAACACAATACCTGGTCAGACTTTACATTACTAACCCTAAACTAACACAATGCCTGGTCAGACTTCACTACTACTAACCTTAAACTAACACAATACCTGGTCAGACTTGACATTACTAACCCTAAACTAACACAATACCTAGTCAGACTTTACATTACTAACCCTAAACTAACACAATGCCTGGTCAGACTTGACATTACTAACCTTAAACTAACACAATACCTGGTCAGACTTGACATTACTAACCCTAAACTAACACAATACCTGGTCAGACTTGACATTACTAACCCTAAACTAACACAATGCCTGGTCAGACTTGACATTACTAACCCTAAACTAACACAATGCCTGGTCAGACTTGACTACTACTAACCCTAAACTAACACAATACCTGGTCAGACTTGACTACTACTAACCCTAAACTAACACAATACCTGGTCAGACTTGACATTACTAACCCTAAACTAACACAATACCTGGTCAGACTTGACATTACTAACCCTAAACTAACACAATACCTAGTCAGACTTTACATTACTAACCCTAAACTAACACAATACCTAGTCAGACTTCAACATTACTAACCCTAAACTAACACAATACCTAGTCAGACTTTACATTACTAACCCTAAACTTACACAATGCCTGGTCAGACTTGACTATGGTTATGCCTGTGCAATAGGGCCAGTTCCTCCATCCAATAGCGCACTGAGCCAGAAGCATGTGTGTTCCCTCCTCCAGGCCAGGAGTGTGGTATCCACTCCCAACAGAAGTGTTATCCTCTGGCCTTCGGCGTCCCTGCAGCCCTCATGGTGGTGGCTCTCAGTGAGTACTGTTACCACTACATGGAGGAGCTTCCTTCCTCTCCTTGCCTCTATCAACCAGCAGTATTGATCTGAACTCTGTCTAACAGAGGTGGACGTCTTTCTGTGTTTCCACAGTCGTGTTCATTATGGGCAGTGGCATGTACAACAAGACTGCTCCTAAAGGCAACATTATGCTGGAGGTCTGCAAGTGTATCGGGGTAAGACAGTCTAACAACACACAGACAGTAAGGGATGAGACAGTCAAACAACACACAGACAGTAAGGGATGAGACAGTCTAATAACAGACAGACAGTAAGGGATGAGACAGTCTAGTAACACACAGTCAGTAAGGGATGAGACAGTCTAGTAACATACAGACAGTAAGGGATGAGACAGTCTAGTAACATACAGACAGTAAGGGACGAGACAGTCTAATAACATACAGACAGTAAGGAGGTTAGACAGTCTAATAACAGACAGACAGTAAGGGATGAGACAGTCTAGTAACATACAGACAGTAAGGGATGAGACAGTCTAGTAACATACAGACAGTAAGGAGGTTAGACAGTCTAGTAACATACAGACAGTAAGGGATGAGACAGTCTAATAACATACAGACAGTAAGGAGGTTAGACAGTCTAATAACAGACAGACAGTAAGGGATGAGACAGTCTAGTAACATACAGACAGTAAGGGATGAGACAGTCTAATAACATACAGACAGTAAGGGATGAGACAGTCTAATAACACACAGACAGTAAGGGATGAGACAGTCTAATAACATACAGACAGTAAGGGATGAGACAGTCTAGTAACATACAGATAGTAAGGGATGAGACAGTCAAACAACACACAGACAGTAAGGGATGAGGAGGTCTAATAACATACAGACAGTAAGGAGGTACAACAAGACTGCTCCTAAAGGCAACATTATGCTGGAGGTCTGCAAGTGTATCGGGGTAAGACAGTCAAACAACACACAGACAGTAAGGGATGAGACAGTCTAATAACATACAGACAGTAAGGGATGAGACAGTCTAATAACAGACAGACAGTAAGGGATGAGACAGTCTAATAACACACAGTCAGTAAGGGATGAGACAGTCTAGTAACACACAGACAGTAAGGGATGAGACAGTCTAGTAACATACAGACAGAAGAATACTTACAGTGTCATATCTTTCCATGTGAAACTCTACAGGAAGTGAATGTGATATTCAACAACAATGTCTGGTTTTCAGCAGAGCTATTAAGTGTTTTTGTGTTCTTTCGCTCCTCTCCAGTTTGCCATAAAGAACCGCTTCAGGCATCGCAGCAAGACGTTCCCTAAGAGAGAACACTGGATGGACTGGGGCCGATGAGAAATATGACGTAGGGCCATGTTCATTGGTCAATGGGAAAACCAGCACTACCAAATTAGCAGTTCATAAAACTGTTGAAAATGAAAGTCAACTGAAGGATGTTTACAACACAGAGAACTCATTAATAAATCCTTCCTCTCCTCTTTTTCCTCCTACTTCTCTCCTCTCTGCTCTCCTTCTCTCTCCTCCTCCTCTCCTTTCTGCTCTCCTCCTCCTCCCATCCTCCTCTCTCCTTCCCCTTCTCTCCTCTCTCCTCCTCCCGTCCTCTCTCCTTCCCCTCTCCGCTCTGCTCTCCTCCTCCTCCCCGTCCTCCTCTCTCCTCCTCCTTCTCTCCTCTCTCCTCCTCCTCCCCGTCCTCCTCTCTCCTCTTCCTCCCATCCTCCTCTCTCCTCCTCCCGTCCTCCTCTCTCCTCCTCCTCCCTGTCCTCCTCTCTCCTCCTCCTCTCCTCCTCCTCTCCTTTCTGCTCTCCTCTTCCTCCCATCCTCCTCTCTCCTCCTCTCCTTTCTGCTCTCCTCCTCCTCCTGTCCTCCTCTCTCCTCCTCCTTCTTCTCTGCTTTCTCCTCCTCCTCCCATCCTCCTCTCTCCTCCTCCTCTCCTTTCTGCTTTCCTCCTCCTCCCCATCCTTCTCTCTCCTCCTCCTTCTTCTCTGCTTTCTCCTCCTACTCCCATCCTCCTCTCCTTTTTGCTCTCCTCCTCCTCTCTCCTCCTCCTCTCCTTTCTGCTTTCCTCCTCCTCCCCATCCTTCTCTCTCCTCCTCCTTCTCTCCTTTCTCCTCCTCCTCCCATCCTCCTCCTCCCGTCCTCCTCCCGTCCTCCTTCTTCTCCTCTCCCCTCTCCTCCTCCTCCTCCTCCTCCTCCTCCTCTCTCTTCCTCCTTCTTCTCTCCTTTCTCCTCCTCCTCCCATCCTCCTCTCTCCTCCTCCTCTCCTTTCTGCTCTCCTCCTCCTCCTCCTCCCGACCTCCTCTCTCCTCCTCCTCTCCTTTCTGCTCTCCTCCTCCTCCTCCTCATCCTCCTCTCTCCTCCTCCTCTCCTTTCTTCTCTCCTCTTCCCGTCCTCCTCTCTGCTCCTCCTTCTCTCCTCTCTCCTCCTCCTGCCCGTCCTCCACTTTCCTCCTCCTCTCCTCCAGAAATTGCTGGTGGCCCAGGTGAAGATGGTGCTGAAGGTTTTGTTTCTCTACATCCCCCTTCCCATGTTCTGGACTCTGTTTGACCAACAGGTAAGAACCCTAACCCTAAACCCATCCAGATGGATGGAACCAAGTAACATGGAACCAAGTAACATAATGAAAAAATCCCATCAAAATGTGTCAGTTTAATCTAGAGATATCTGTTTCAGCTAAAGATATCTGTTTCAGCTAGAGATATCTGTTTCAGCTAGACAGATCTGTTTCAGCTAGAGATATATGTTTCAGCTAGACAGATCTGTTTCAGCTAGAGATATCTGTTTCAGCTAGACAGATCTGTTTCGGCTAGAGAGATTAGTTTCAGCTAAAGATATCTGTTTCAGCTAGACAGATCTGTTTCGGCTAGAGAGATCTGTTTCAGCTAGAGGGATCTGTTTCAGCTAGACAGATCCGTTTCAGCTAGACAGATCAGTTTCAGCTAGAGATCAGTTTCAGCTAGACAGATCAGTTTCAGTTAGAGAGATCAGTTTCAGCAAGAGAGATCCATTTCAGCTAGATAGATCTGTTTCAGCTAGAGATATATGTTTCAGCTAGACAGATCAGTTTCAGCTAGGGAGATTAGTTTCAGCTAGAGAGATCAGTTTCAGCTAGAGAGATCCGTTTCAGCTAGATAGATCGGTTTCAGCTAGAGAGATCCGTTTCAGCTAGATAGATCGGTTTCAGCTAGAGAGATCTGTTTCAGCTAGATAGATCTGTTTCAGCTAGAGAGATCTGTTTCAGCTAGATAGATCTGTTTCAGCTAGATAGATCAGTTTCAGCTAGAGAGATCAGTTTCAGCTAGATTCAGCTAAATCAAATCAAATTTTATTTGTCACATACACATGGTTAGAAGATGTTATTGCGAGTGTAGCGAAATGCTTGTGCTTCTAGTTCCGACAATGCAGTAATAACCAACAAGTAATCTAGCTAACAATTCCAAAACTACTACCTTATAGACACAAGTGTAAGGGGATAAAAAATATGTACATAAAGATATATGAATGAGTGATGGTACAGAGCGGCATAGGCAAGATACAGTAGATGGTATTGAGTGCAGTATATACATATGAGATGAGTATGTAAACAAAGTGGCATAGTTAAAGTGGCAAGTGATACATGTATTACATAAAGATGCAGTAGATGATATAGAGTACAGTATATACATATACATATGAGATGAATAATGTAGGGTATGTAAACATTATATTAGGTAGCATTGTTTAAAGTGGCTAGTGATATATTTACATCATTTCCCATCAATTCCCATTATTAAAGTGGCTGGAGTTGAGTCAGTGTGTTGGCAGCAGTCACTCAATGTTAGTGGTGGCTGTTTAACAGTCTGATGGCCTTGAGATAGAAGCTGTTTTTCAGCTCGCCTTCTGGATGATAGCGGGATGAACAGGCAGTGGCTCGGGTGGTTGTTGTCCTTGATGATCTTTATGGCCTTCCTGTGACATCGGGTGGTGTAGGTGTCCTGGAGGGCAGGTAGTTTGCCCCCCGGTGATGTGTTGTGCAGACCTCACTACCCTCTGGAGAGCCTTACGGTTGTGGGCGGAGCAGTTGCCGTACCAGGCGGTGATACAGCCCGACAGGATGCTCTCGATTGTGCATCTGTAGAAGTTTGTGAGTGCTTTTGGTGACAAGCCAAATTTCTTCTTGCTGCTGCGCCTTCTTCACAATGCTGTCTGTGTGGGTGGACCAATTCAGTTTGTCTGTGATGTGTACGCCGAGGAACTTAAAACTTACTACCCTCTCCACTACTGTTCCATTGATGTGGATAGGGGGGTGTTCCCTCTGCTGTTTCCTGAAGTCCACAATCATCTCCTTAGTTTTGTTGACGTTGAGTGTGAGGTTATTTTCCTGACACCACACTCCGAGGGCCCTCACCTCCTCCCTGTAGGCCGTGTAGTCGTTGTTGGTAATCAAGCCTACCACTGTTGTGTCGTCCGCAAACTTGATGATTGAGTTGGAGGCGTGCGTGGCCACGCAGTCGTGGGTGAACAGGAGAGGGCTCAGAACGCACCCTTGTGGGGCCCCAGTGTTGAGGATCAGCGGGGTGGAAATGTTGTTGCCTACCCCCACCACCTGGGGGCGGCCCGTCAGGAAGTCCAGTGCCCAGTTGCACAGGGCGGGGTCGAGACCCAGGGTCTCGAGCTTGATGACGAGCTTGGAGGGCACTATGGTGTTAAATGCCAAGCTGTAGTTGATGAACAGCATTCTCACATAGGTATTCGTCTTGTCCAGATGGGTTAGGGCAGTGTGCAGTGTGGTTGAGATTGCATCGTCTGTGGACCTATTTGGGCGGTAAGCAAATTGGAGTGGGTCTAGGGTGTCAGGTAGGGTGGAGGTGATATGGTCCTTGACTAGTCTCTCAAAGCACTTCATGATGACGGAAGTGAGTGCTACGGGGCGGTAGTCGTTTAGCTCAGTTACCTTAGCTTTCTTGGCAACAGGAACAATGGTGGCCCTCTTGAAGCATGTGGGAACAACAGACTGGGATAGGGATTGATTGAATATGTCCGTAAACACACCAGCCAGCTGGTCTGCGCATGCTCTGAGGGCGCGGCTGGGGATGCCGTCTGGGCCTGCAGCCTTGCGAGGGTTGACACGTTTAAATGTTTTCCTCATGTCGGCTGCAGTGAAGGAGAGTCCGCATGTTTTAGTTGCGGGCCGTGTCAGTGGCACTGTATTGTCCTCAAAGCGGGCAAAAAAGTTATTTAGTCTGCCTGGGAGCAAGACATCCTGGTCCGTGACAGGGCTGGTTTTCTTTTTGTAATCCGTGATTGACTGTAGACCCTGCCACATACCTCTTGTGTCTGAGCCGTTGAATTGAGATTCTACTTTGTTTCTATACTGACGCTTAGCTTGTTTGATTGCCTTGCGGAGGGAATAGTTACACTGTTTGTATTCGGTCATGTTTCCGGTCACCTTGCCCTGATTAAAAGCAGTGGTTCGCGCTTTCAGTTTCACGCGAATGCTGCCATCAATCCACGGTTTCTGGTTTGGGAATGTTTTAATCGTTGCTATGGGAACGACATCTTCAACGCACGTTCTAATGAACTCGTTCACCGAATCAGCGTATTCGTCAATGTTGTTGTCTGACGCAATACGAAACATATCCCAGTCCACGTGATGGAAGCAGTCTTGGAGTGTGGAATCAGATTGG
>NW_022264044.1:15000-36589 GCF_002021735.2 Oncorhynchus kisutch
CTTAGAACCACAGACTACACCTTGGCAGTAGACTGAGCTGTGCCATAGAACCACAGACTACACCTTGGCAGTAGACTGAGCTGTGCCATAGAACCACAGACTACACCTTGGCAGTAGACTGAGCTGTGCCTTAGAACCACAGACTACACCTTGGCAGTAGACTGAGCTGTGCCATAGAACCACAGACTACACCTTGGCAGTAGACTGAGCTGTGCCATAGAACCACAGACTACACCTTGGCAGTAGACTGAGCTGTGCCATAGAACCACAGACTACACCTTGGCAGTAGACTGAGCTGTGCCATAGAACCACAGACTACACCTTGGCAGTAGACTGAGCTGTGCCTTAGAACCACAGACTACACCTTGGCAGTAGACTGAGCTGTGCCATAGAACCACAGACTACACCTTGGCAGTAGACTGAGCTGTGCCATAGAACCACAGACTACACCTTGGCAGTAGACTGAGCTGTGCCATAGAACCACAGACTACACCTTGGCAGTAGACTGAGCTGTGCCATAGAACCACAGACTACACCTTGGCAGTAGACTGAGCTGTGCCTTAGAACCACAGACTACACCTTGGCAGTAGACTGAGCTGTGCCATAGAACCACAGACTACACCTTGGCAGTAGACTGAGCTGTGCCTTAGAACCACAGACTACACCTTGGCAGTAGACTGAGCTGTGCCATAGAACCACAGACTACACCTTGGCAGTAGACTGAGCTGTGCCATAGAACCACAGACTACACCTTGGCAGTAGACTGAGCTGTGCCTTAGAACCACAGACTACACCTTGGCAGTAGACTGAGCTGTGCCATATAACCACAGACTACACCTTGGCAGTAGACTGAGCTGTGCCTTAGAACCACAGACTACACCTTGGCAGTAGACTGAGCTGTGCCTTAGAACCACAGACTACACCTTGGCAGTAGACTGAGCTGTGCCATAGAACCACAGACTACACCTTGGCAGTAGACTGAGCTGTGCCATATAACCACAGACTACACCTTGGCAGTAGACTGAGCTGTGCCATATAACCACAGACTACACCTTGGCAGTAGACTGAGCTGTGCCATAGAACCACAGACTACACCTTGGCAGTAGACTGAGCTGTGCCATAGAACCACAGACTACACCTTGGCAGTAGACTGAGCTGTGCCTTAGAACCACAGACTACACCTTGGCAGTAGACTGAGCTGTGCCTTAGAACCACAGACTACACCTTGGCAGTAGACTGAGCTGTGCCTTAGAACCACAGACTACACCTTGGCAGTAGACTGAGCTGTGCCTTAGAACCACAGACTACACCTTGGCAGTAGACTGAGCTGTGCCTTAGAACCACAGACTACACCTTGGCAGTAGACTGAGCTGTGCCATATAACCACAGACTACACCTTGGCAGTAGACTGAGCTGTGCCTTAGAACCACAGACTACACCTTGGCAGTAGACTGAGCTGTGCCTTAGAACCACAGACTACACCTTGGCAGTAGACTGAGCTGTGCCATAGAACCACAGACTACACCTTGGCAGTAGACTGAGCTGTGCCTTAGAACCACAGACTACACCTTGGCAGTAGACTGAGCTGTGCCATAGAACCACAGACTACACCTTGGCAGTAGACTGAGCTGTGCCTTAGAACCACAGACTACACCTTGGCAGTAGACTGAGCTGTGCCTTAGAACCACAGACTACACCTTGGCAGTAGACTGAGCTGTGCCTTAGAACCACAGACTACACCTTGGCAGTAGACTGAGCTGTGCCATAGAACCACAGACTACACCTTGGCAGTAGACTGAGCTGTGCCATAGAACCACAGACTACACCTTGGCAGTAGACTGAGCTGTGCCATAGAACCACAGACTACACCTTGGCAGTAGACTGAGCTGTGCCATATAACCACAGACTACACCTTGGCAGTAGACTGAGCTGTGCCATATAACCACAGACTACACCTTGGCAGTAGACTGAGCTGTGCCATAGAACCACAGACTACACCTTGGCAGTAGACTGAGCTGTGCCATATAACCACAGACTACACCTTGGCAGTAGACTGAGCTGTGCCATAGAACCACAGACTACACCTTGGCAGTAGACTGACAGTATTTTAAGGCGGTTGAGATCCTCCTAAACTCCTGTGTCTCCTCCCCAGGGCTCCAGATGGACCCTCCAGGCCACCACCATGGACGGAAACTTTGTACGTGTAATTCAACCCTCAGAAACAACAATGATATAAGGGTTAGGGTTATTACTATTGATCAAATGATATTTGAATTCAATATTAAAGACACCCAAAGACATGTTTACCTGAATTAATGACACCCAAGGACATGTTTACCTGAATTAATGACACCCAAGGACATGTTTACCTGAATTAATGACACCCAAAGACATGTTTACCTGAATTAAAGACACCCAAAGACATGTTTACCTGAATTAATGACACCCAAGGACATGTTCACCTGAATTAATGACACCCAAGAACATGTTTACCTGAATTAATGACACCCTAGAACATGTTTTCCTGAATTAATGACACCCAAGAACATGTTTTCCTGAATTAATGACACCCTAGAACATGTTTTCCTGAATTAATGACACCGTAGAACATGTTTTCCTGAATTAATGACACCGTAGAACATGTTTACCTGAATTAATGACACCGTAGAACATGTTTTCCTGAATTAATGACACCGTAGAACATGTTTTCCTGAATTAATGACACCCTAGAACATGTTTTCCTGAATTAATGACACCCTAGAACATGTTTTCCTGAATTAATGACACCGTAGAACATGTTTTCCTGAATTAATGACACCGTAGAACATGTTTTCCTGAATTAATGACACCGTAGAACATGTTTTCCTGAATTAATGACACCGTAGAACATACGTAACTAACTGCTGTTTCTCCTCCGCAGGGAATTCTCATGGTGCAGCCAGATCAGATGCAGGTGAGCCACTTCCCCTATCTTTATATGCTAACAACTTAAACTATACTAACTATACAAACCATATACTAACTATACAAACCATATACTAACTATACAAACTATACTAACTATATATACTAACTATATATACTAACTATACAAACCATATACTAACTATACTAACTATACTAACTATATATACTAACTATATATACTAACTATACAAACCATATACTAACTCTATTAACCATATACTAACTATATAAACCATATACTAACTATACAAACCATATACTAACTATACTAACTATAATAACTATATATACTAACTATACTAACTATACTAACTATACTAACTATACAAACCATATACTAACTATATATACTAACTATATATACTAACTATACTAACTATACTAACTCTATATACTAACTATACAAACCATATACTAACTCTATATACTAACTATACAAACCATATACTAACTATATATACTAACTATATATACTAACTAACTATACTAACTATACAAACCATATACTAACTCTATATACTAACTATATATACTAACTAACTATACTAACTATACAAACCATATACTAACTCTATATACTAACTATACAAACCATATACTAACTCTATATACTAACTATATATACTAACTATACTAACTATACAAACCATATACTAACTATACAAACCATATACTAACTATATATACTAACTATACTAACTATACAAACCATATACTAACTCTATAAACCATATACTAACTATATATACTAACTATACTAACTATACTAACTATACAAACCATATACTAACTCTATAAACCATATACTAACTATATATACTAACTATATATACTAACTATATATACTAACTATACTAACTATACAAACCATATACTAACTCTATTAACCATATACTAACTATATATACTAACTATATATACTAACTATACTAACTATATATACTAACTATATATACTAACTATACTAACTATATATACTAACTATACAAACCATATACTAACTCTATTAACCATATGCTAACTATATATACTAACTATACTAACTATATATACTAACTATATATACTAACTATACAAACCATATACTAACGATATAAACCATATACTAACTATATATACTAACTATACTAACTATATATACTAACTATATATACTAACTATACAAACCATATACTAACTCTATTAACCATATGCTAACTATATATACTAACTATACTAACTATATATACTAACTATACAAACCATATACTGACTCTATTAACCATATGCTAACTATATATACTAACTATACTAACTATATATACTAACTATACAAACCATATACTAACTCTATTAACCATATGCTAACTATATATACTAACTATACTAACTATATATACTAACTATACAAACCATAGACTAACTATATAAACCATATACTAACTCTATAAACCATATACTAACTATATATACTAACTATACTACCTATATATATATATATATATATATATATATTAACTATACAAACTATATATACTAACTATACAAACCATATACTAACTCTATAAACCATATACTAACTGTATATACTAACTATACTAACTATATATACTAACTAACTATACTAACTATATATACTAACTATACTAACTATATATACTAACTATACTAACTATATATACTAACTATACAAACCATATACTAACTCTATAAACCATATACTAACTGTATATACTAACTATACTAACTATATATACTAACTATACAACCCATATACTAACTCTATAAACCATATACTAACTATATATACTAACTATATATACTAACTATATATACTATATATACTAACTATACTAACTGTACTAACTCTATATACTAACTATACTAACTATGTATATTAACTATACAAACCATATACTAACTCCATAAACCATATACTAACTCTATTATTAACTCTGTATACTAACTATACAAACCATATACTAACTCCATAAACCATATACTAACTATACTAACTATATATACTAACTATACTAACTATACAAACCATATACTAACTATATATACTAACTATACTAACTATACAAACCATATAATAACTCCATAAACCATATACTAACTCTATTTACTAACTCTATATACTAACTATACTAACTATATATACTAACTATACTAACTATATATACTAACTATACTAACTATACTAACTATACTAACTATATATACTAACTATACTAACTATACAAACCATATAATAACTCCATAAACCATATACTAACTCTATTTACTAACTCTATATACTAACTATACAAACCATATACTAACTCTATTTACTAACTCTATATACTAACTATACAAACCATATACTAACTCTATTTACTAACTCTATATACTAACTATACAAACCATATACTAACTCCATAAACCATATACTAACTATACTAACTATATATACTAACTATACTAACTATACAAACCATATTCTAACTCCATAAACCATATACTAACTCTATTTACTAACTCTATATACTAACTATACAAACCATATACTAACTCCATAAACCATATACTAACTCTATTTACTAACTCTATATACTAACTATACAAACCATATACTAACTATACAAACCATATACTAACTCTATTAACCATATACTAACTATATATACTAACTATACTAACTATATATACTAACTAACTATACTAACTATACAAACCATATACTAACTCTATTAACCATATACTAACTCTATATACTAACTATATATACTATATATACTAACTATACAAACCATATACTAACTATACAAACCATATACTAACTATACTAACTATATATACTAACTATACTAACTATACAAACCATATACTAACTATATATACTAACTATATATACTAACTATATATACTAACTATACTAACTATACTAACTCTATATACTAACTATACAAACCATATACTAACTCTATATACTAACTATACAAACCATATACTAACTCTATATACTAACTAACTATACTAACTATACAAACCAAATACTAACTCTATATACTAACTATATATACTAACTAACTATACTAACTATACAAACCATATACTAACTCTATATACTAACTATACAAACCATATACTAACTCTATATACTAACTATATATACTAACTATACTAACTATACAAACCATATACTAACTATACAAACCATATACTAACTCTATATACTAACTCTATATACTAACTCTATATACTAACTCTATATACTAACTATACAAACCATATACTAACTATATATACTAACTATACTAACTATACAAACCATATACTAACTATATATACTAACTATATATACTAACTATACTAACTATATATACTAACTATACAAACCATATACTAACTATATATACTAACTATATATACTAACTATACTAACTCTATATACTAACTCTATATACTAACTATACAAACCATATACTAACTATATATACTAACTATACTAACTATACAAACCATATACTAACTCTATAAACCATATACTAACTATATATACTAACTATACTAACTATACTAACTATACAAACCATATACTAACTCTATAAACCATATACTAACTATATATACTAACTATACTAACTATATATACTAACTATACAAACCATATACTAACGATATAAACCATATACTAACTATATATACTAACTATATATACTAACTATACTAACTATACAAACCATATACTAACTATACAAACCATATACTAACTCTATTAACCATATACTAACTATATATACTAACTATATATACTAACTATACAAACCATATACTAACTCTATTAACCATATGCTAACTATATATACTAACTATACTAACTATATATACTAACTATATATACTAACTATACAAACCATATACTAACGATATAAACCATATACTAACTATATATACTAACTATACTAACTATATAAACTAACTATATATACTAACTATACAAACCATATACTAACTCTATTAACCATATGCTAACTATATATACTAACTATACTAACTATATATACTAACTATACAAACCATATACTGACTCTATTAACCATATGCTAACTATATATACTAACTATACTAACTATATATACTAACTATACAAACCATATACTAACTCTATTAACCATATGCTAACTATATATACTAACTATACTAACTATATATACTAACTATACAAACCATAGACTAACTATATAAACCATATACTAACTCTATAAACCATATACTAACTATATATACTAACTATACTACCTATATATATATATATATATATTAACTATACAAACTATATATACTAACTATACAAACCATATACTAACTCTATAAACCATATACTAACTGTATATACTAACTATACTAACTATATATACTAACTAACTATACTAACTATATATACTAACTATACTAACTATATATACTAACTATACTAACTATATATACTAACTATACAAACCATATACTAACTCTATAAACCATATACTAACTGTATATACTAACTATACTAACTATATATACTAACTATACAACCCATATACTAACTCTATAAACCATATACTAACTATATATACTAACTATATATACTAACTATATATACTATATATACTAACTATACTAACTGTACTAACTCTATATACTAACTATACTAACTATGTATATTAACTATACAAACCATATACTAACTCCATAAACCATATACTAACTCTATTATTAACTCTATATACTAACTATACAAACCATATACTAACTCCATAAACCATATACTAACTATACTAACTATATATACTAACTATACTAACTATACAAACCATATACTAACTATATATACTAACTATACTAACTATACAAACCATATAATAACTCCATAAACCATATACTAACTCTATTTACTAACTCTATATACTAACTATACTAACTATATATACTAACTATACTAACTATATATACTAACTATACTAACTATACTAACTATACTAACTATATATACTAACTATACTAACTATACAAACCATATAATAACTCCATAAACCATATACTAACTCTATTTACTAACTCTATATACTAACTATACAAACCATATACTAACTCTATTTACTAACTCTATATACTAACTATACAAACCATATACTAACTCTATTTACTAACTCTATATACTAACTATACAAACCATATACTAACTCCATAAACCATATACTAACTATACTAACTATATATACTAACTATACTAACTATACAAACCATATTCTAACTCCATAAACCATATACTAACTCTATTTACTAACTCTATATACTAACTATACAAACCATATACTAACTCCATAAACCATATACTAACTCTATTTACTAACTCTATATACTAACTATACAAACCATATACTAACTATACAAACCATATACTAACTCTATTAACCATATACTAACTATATATACTAACTATACTAACTATATATACTAACTAACTATACTAACTATACAACCATATACTAACTCTATTAACCATATACTAACTCTATATACTAACTATATATACTATATATACTAACTATACAAACCATATACTAACTATACAAACCATATACTAACTATACTAACTATATATACTAACTATACTAACTATACAAACCATATACTAACTATATATACTAACTATATATACTAACTATATATACTAACTATACTAACTATACTAACTCTATATACTAACTATACAAACCATATACTAACTCTATATACTAACTATACAAACCATATACTAACTCTATATACTAACTAACTATACTAACTATACAAACCAAATACTAACTCTATATACTAACTATATATACTAACTAACTATACTAACTATACAAACCATATACTAACTCTATTAACCATATGCTAACTATATATACTAACTATACTAACTATATATACTAACTATACAAACCATATACTGACTCTATTAACCATATGCTAACTATATATACTAACTATACTAACTATATATACTAACTATACAAACCATATACTAACTCTATTAACCATATGCTAACTATATATACTAACTATACTAACTATATATACTAACTATACAAACCATAGACTAACTATATAAACCATATACTAACTCTATAAACCATATACTAACTATATATACTAACTATACTACCTATATATATATATATATATATTAACTATACAAACTATATATACTAACTATACAAACCATATACTAACTCTATAAACCATATACTAACTGTATATACTAACTATACTAACTATATATACTAACTAACTATACTAACTATATATACTAACTATACTAACTATATATACTAACTATACTAACTATATATACTAACTATACAAACCATATACTAACTCTATAAACCATATACTAACTGTATATACTAACTATACTAACTATATATACTAACTATACAACCCATATACTAACTCTATAAACCATATACTAACTATATATACTAACTATATATACTAACTATATATACTATATATACTAACTATACTAACTGTACTAACTCTATATACTAACTATACTAACTATGTATATTAACTATACAAACCATATACTAACTCCATAAACCATATACTAACTCTATTATTAACTCTATATACTAACTATACAAACCATATACTAACTCCATAAACCATATACTAACTATACTAACTATATATACTAACTATACTAACTATACAAACCATATACTAACTATATATACTAACTATACTAACTATACAAACCATATAATAACTCCATAAACCATATACTAACTCTATTTACTAACTCTATATACTAACTATACTAACTATATATACTAACTATACTAACTATATATACTAACTATACTAACTATACTAACTATACTAACTATATATACTAACTATACTAACTATACAAACCATATAATAACTCCATAAACCATATACTAACTCTATTTACTAACTCTATATACTAACTATACAAACCATATACTAACTCTATTTACTAACTCTATATACTAACTATACAAACCATATACTAACTCTATTTACTAACTCTATATACTAACTATACAAACCATATACTAACTCCATAAACCATATACTAACTATACTAACTATATATACTAACTATACTAACTATACAAACCATATTCTAACTCCATAAACCATATACTAACTCTATTTACTAACTCTATATACTAACTATACAAACCATATACTAACTCCATAAACCATATACTAACTCTATTTACTAACTCTATATACTAACTATACAAACCATATACTAACTATACAAACCATATACTAACTCTATTAACCATATACTAACTATATATACTAACTATACTAACTATATATACTAACTAACTATACTAACTATACAAACCATATACTAACTCTATTAACCATATACTAACTCTATATACTAACTATATATACTATATATACTAACTATACAAACCATATACTAACTATACAAACCATATACTAACTATACTAACTATATATACTAACTATACTAACTATACAAACCATATACTAACTATATATACTAACTATATATACTAACTATATATACTAACTATACTAACTATACTAACTCTATATACTAACTATACAAACCATATACTAACTCTATATACTAACTATACAAACCATATACTAACTCTATATACTAACTAACTATACTAACTATACAAACCAAATACTAACTCTATATACTAACTATATATACTAACTAACTATACTAACTATACAAACCATATACTAACTCTATATACTAACTATACAAACCATATACTAACTCTATATACTAACTATATATACTAACTATACTAACTATACAAACCATATACTAACTATACAAACCATATACTAACTCTATATACTAACTCTATATACTAACTCTATATACTAACTCTATATACTAACTATACAAACCATATACTAACTATATATACTAACTATACTAACTATACAAACCATATACTAACTATATATACTAACTATATATACTAACTATACTAACTATATATACTAACTATACAAACCATATACTAACTATATATACTAACTATATATACTAACTATACTAACTCTATATACTAACTCTATATACTAACTATACAAACCATATACTAACTATATATACTAACTATACTAACTATACAAACCATATACTAACTATATATACTAACTAACTATACTAACTATACAAACCATATACTAACTCTATAAACCATATACTAACTATATATACTAACTATACTAACTATACTAACTATACAAACCATATACTAACTCTATAAACCATATACTAACTATATACTAACTATACTAACTATATATACTAACTATACAAACCATATACTAACGATATAAACCATATACTAACTATATATACTAACTATATATACTAACTATACTAACTATACAAACCATATACTAACTATACAAACCATATACTAACTCTATTAACCATATACTAACTATATATACTAACTATATATACTAACTATACAAACCATATACTAACTCTATTAACCATATGCTAACTATATATACTAACTATACTAACTATATATACTAACTATATATACTAACTATACAAACCATATACTAACTCTATTAACCATATGCTAACTATATATACTAACTATACAAACCATATACTAACTCTATTAACCATATGCTAACTATATATACTAACTATACAAACCATATACTAACTATACTAACTATACTAACTATATATACTAACTATACAAACCATATACTAACTCTATTAACCATATACTAACTATATAAACCATATACTAACTATACAAACCATATACTAACTATACTAACTATAATAACTATATATACTAACTATACTAACTATACTAACTATACTAACTATACAAACCATATACTAACTATATATACTAACTATATATACTAACTATACTAACTATACTAACTCTATATACTAACTATACAAACCATATACTAACTCTATATACTAACTATACAAACCATATACTAACTCTATATACTAACTATATATACTAACTAACTATACTAACTATACAAACCATATACTAACTCTATATACTAACTATATATACTAACTAACTATACTAACTATACAAACCATATACTAACTCTATATACTAACTATACAAACCATATACTAACTCTATATACTAACTATATATACTAACTATACTAACTATACAAACCATATACTAACTATACAAACCATATACTAACTATATATACTAACTATACTAACTATACAAACCATATACTAACTCTATAAACCATATACTAACTATATATACTGACTATACTAACTATACTAACTATACAAACCATATACTAACTCTATAAACCATATACTAACTATATATACTAACTATATATACTAACTATATATACTAACTATACTAACTATACAAACCATATACTAACTCTATTAACCATATACTAACTATATATACTAACTATATATACTAACTATACTAACTATATATACTAACTATATATACTAACTATACTAACTATATATACTAACTATACAAACCATATACTAACTCTATTAACCATATGCTAACTATATATACTAACTATACTAACTATATATACTAACTATATATACTAACTATACAAACCATATACTAACGATATAAACCATATACTAACTATATATACTAACTATACTAACTATATATACTAACTATATATACTAACTATACAAACCATATACTAACTCTATTAACCATATGCTAACTATATATACTAACTATACTAACTATATATACTAACTATACAAACCATATACTGACTCTATTAACCATATGCTAACTATATATACTAACTATACTAACTATATATACTAACTATACAAACCATATACTAACTCTATTAACCATATGCTAACTATATATACTAACTATACTAACTATATATACTAACTATACAAACCATAGACTAACTATATAAACCATATACTAACTCTATAAACCATATACTAACTATATATACTAACTATACTACCTATATATATATATATATATATATATATATATATTAACTATACAAACTATATATACTAACTATACAAACCATATACTAACTCTATAAACCATATACTAACTGTATATACTAACTATACTAACTATATATACTAACTAACTATACTAACTATATATACTAACTATACTAACTATATATACTAACTATACTAACTATATATACTAACTATACAAACCATATACTAACTCTATAAACCATATACTAACTGTATATACTAACTATACTAACTATATATACTAACTATACAACCCATATACTAACTCTATAAACCATATACTAACTATATATACTAACTATATATACTAACTATATATACTATATGTACTAACTATACTAACTGTACTAACTCTATATACTAACTATACTAACTATGTATATTAACTATACAAACCATATACTAACTCCATAAACCATATACTAACTCTATTTACTAACTCTATATACTAACTATACAAACCATATACTAACTCCATAAACCATATACTACTATACTAACTATATATACTAACTATACTAACTATACAAACCATATAATAACTCCATAAACCATATACTAACTCTATTTACTAACTCTATATACTAACTATACAAACCATATACTAACTCTATTTACTAACTCTATATACTAACTATACAAACCATATACTAACTCTATTTACTAACTCTATATACTAACTATACAAACCATATACTAACTCCATAAACCATATACTAACTATACTAACTATATATACTAACTATACTAACTATACAAACCATATAATAACTCCATAAACCATATACTAACTCTATTTACTAACTCTATATACTAACTATACAAACCATATACTAACTCTATTTACTAACTCTATATACTAACTAATACAAACCATATACTAACTCCATAAACCATATACTAACTATACTAACTATATATACTAACTATACTAACTATACAAACCATATTCTAACTCCATAAACCATATACTAACTCTATTTACTAACTCTATATACTAACTATACAAACCATATACTAACTCCATAAACCATATACTAACTCTATTTACTAACTCTATATACTAACTATACAAACCATATACTAACTATACAAACCATATACTAACTCTATTAACCATATACAACTATATATACTAACTATACTAACTATATATACTACTAACTATACAAACCATATACTAACTCTATTAACCATATACTAACTCTATATACTAACTATATATACTATATATACTAACTATACAAACCATATACTAACTATACAAACCATATACTAACTATACTAACTATATATACTAACTATACTAACTATACAAAACCATATACTAACTATATATACTAACTATATATACTAACTATATATACTAACTATACTAACTATACTAACTCTATATACTAACTATACAAACCATATACTAACTCTATATACTAACTATACAAACCATATACTAACTCTATATACTAACTAACTATACTAACTATACAAACCAAATACTAACTCTATATACTAACTATATATACTAACTAACTATACTAACTATACAAACCATAGACTAACTCTATATACTAACTATACAAACCATATACTAACTCTATATACTAACTATATATACTAACTATACTAACTATACAAACCATATACTAACTATACAAACCATATACTACTCTATATACTAACTCTATATACTAACTCTATATACTAACTATACAAACCATATACTAACTATATATACTAACTATACTAACTATACAAACCATATACTAACTATATATACTAACTATATATACTAACTATACTAACTATATATACTAACTATACAAACCATATACTAACTATATATACTAACTATATATACTAACTATACTAACTATATATACTAACTATACTAACTATACAAACCATATACTAACTATATATACTAACTAACTATACTAACTATACAAACCATATACTAACTCTATAAACCATATACTAACTATATATACTAACTATACTAACTATACTAACTATACAAACCATATACTAACTCTATAAACCATATACTAACTATATATACTAACTATACTAACTATATATACTAACTATACAAACCATATACTAACGATATAAACCATATACTAACTATATATACTAACTATATATACTAACTATACTAACTATACAAACCATATACTAACTATACAAACCATATACTAACTCTATTAACCATATACTAACTATATATACTAACTATATATACTAACTATACAAACCATATACTAACTCTATTAACCATATGCTAACTATATATACTAACTATACTAACTATATATACTAACTATATATACTAACTATACAACCATATACTACGATATAAACCATATACTAACTATATATACTAACTATACTAACTATATATACTAACTATATATACTAACTATACAAACCATATACTAACTCTATTAACCATATGCTAACTATATATACTAACTATACTAACTATATATACTAACTATACAAACCATATACTGACTCTATTAACCATATGCTAACTATATATACTAACTATACTAACTATATATACTAACTATACAAACCATATACTAACTCTATTAACCATATGCTAACTATATATACTAACTATACTAACTATATATACTAACTATACAAACCATAGACTAACTATATAAACCATATACTAACTCTATAAACCATATACTAACTATATATACTAACTATACTACCTATATATATATATATATATATATATATATTAACTATACAAACTATATATACTAACTATACAAACCATATACTAACTCTATAAACCATATACTAACTGTATATACTAACTATACTAACTATATATACTAACTAACTATACTAACTATACTAACTATATATACTAACTATACTAACTATATATACTAAACTATACTAACTATATATACTAACTATACAAACCATATACTAACTCTATAAACCATATACTAACTGTATATACTAACTATACTAACTATATATACTAACTATACAACCATATACTAACTCTATAAACCATATACTAACTATATATACTAACTATATATACTAACTATATATACTATATATACTAACTATACTAACTGTACTAACTCTATATACTAACTATACTAACTATGTATATTAACTATACAAACCATATACTAACTCCATAAACCATATACTAACTCTATTTACTAACTCTATATACTAACTATACAAACCATATACTAACTCCATAAACCATATACTAACTCTATTTACTAACTCTATATACTAACTATACAAACCATATACTAACTATACAAACCATATACTAACTCTATTAACCATATACTAACTATATATACTAACTATACTAACTATATATACTAACTAACTATACAAACCATATACTAACTCTATTAACCATATACTAACTCTATATACTAACTATATATACTATATATACTAACTATACAAACCATATACTAACTATACAAACCATATACTAACTATACTAACTATATATACTAACTATACTAACTATACAAACCATATACTAACTATATATACTAACTATATATACTAACTATATATACTAACTATACTAACTATACTAACTCTATATTCTAACTATACAAACCATATACTAACTCTATATACTAACTATACAAACCATATACTAACTCTATATACTAACTAACTATACTAACTATACAAACCAAATACTAACTCTATATACTAACTATATATACTAACTAACTATACTAACTATACAAACCATATACTAACTCTATATACTAACTATACAAACCATATACTAACTCTATATACTAACTATATATACTAACTATACTAACTATACAAACCATATACTAACTATACAAACCATATACTAACTCTATATACTAACTCTATATACTAACTCTATATACTAACTATACAAACCATATACTAACTATATACTAACTATATATACTAACTATATATACTAACTATACTAACTATATATACTAACTATACAAACCATATACTAACTATATATACTAACTATATATACTAACTATACTAACTATATATACTACTATACTAACTATACAAACCATATACTAACTATATATACTAACTAACTATACTACTATACAAACCATATACTAACTCTATAAACCATATACTAACTATATATACTAACTATACTAACTATACAAACCATATACTAACTCTATAAACCATATACTAACTATATATACTAACTATACTAACTATATATACTAACTATACAAACCATATACTAACGATATAAACCATATACTAACTATATATACTAACTATATATACTAACTATACTAACTATACAAACCATATACTAACTATACAACCATAGACTACTCTATACCATATACTACTATATATATACTAACTATATATACTAACTATACAACCATATACTAACTCTATTAACCATATGCTAACTATATATACTAACTATACTAACTATATATACTAACTATACAAACCATATACTGACTCTATTAACCATATGCTAACTATATATACTAACCTATACTAACTATATATACTAACTATATATACTAACTATATATACTAACTATACAACCATATACTAACGATATAAACCATATACTAACTATATATACTAACTATACTAACTATATATACTAACTATATATACTAACTATACAAACCATATACTAACTCTATTAACCATATGCTAACTATATATACTAACTATACTAACTATATATACTAACTATACAAACCATATACTGACTCTATTAACCATATGCTAACTATATATACTAACTATACTACTATATATACTAACTATACAAACCATATACTACTCTATTAACCAGAGGCTAACTATATATACTAACTATACTAACTATATATACTAACTATACAAACCATAGACTAACTATATAAACCATATACTAACTCTATAAACCATATACTAACTATATATACTAACTATACTACCTATATATATATATATATATATATATATTAACTATACAAACTATATATACTACTATACAAACCATATACTAACTCTATAAACCATATACTAACTGTATACTAACTATACTAACTATATATACTAACTAACGATACTAACTATATATACTAACTATACTAACTATACTAACTATATATACTAACTATACTAACTATATACTAACTATACTAACTATATATACTAACTATACAAACCATATACTAACTCTATAAACCATATACTAACTGTATGACTAACTATACTAACTATATATACTAACTATACAACCCATATACTAACTCTATAAACCATATACTAACTATATATACTAACTATATATACTAACTATATACTATATATACTAACTATACTAACTGTACTAACTCTATATACTAACTATACTAACTATGTATATTAACTATACAACCATATACTAACTCCATAAACCATATACTAACTCTATTTACTAACTCTATATACTAACTATACAAACCATATACTAACTCCATAAACCATATACTAACTATACTAACTATATATACTAACTATACTAACTATACAAACCATATAATAACTCCATAAACCATATACTAACTCTATTTACTAACTCTATATACTAACTATACAACCATATACTAACTCTATTTACTAACTCTATATACTAACTATACAAACCATATACTAACTCCATAAACCATATACTAACTATACTAACTATATATACTAACTATACTAACTATACAAACCATATTCTAACTCCATAACCATATACTAACTCTATTTACTAACTCTATATACTAACTATACAAACCATATACTAACTCCATAAACCATATACTAACTCTATTTACTAACTCTATATACTAACTATACAACATATACTAACTATACAACCATATACTAACCTATTAACCATATACTAACTATATATACTAACTATACTAACTATATATACTAACTAACTATACTAACTAGACAAACCATATACTACTCTATTAACCATATACTACTCTATATACTAACTATATACTATATATACTAACTATACAAACCATATACTAACTATACAAACCATATACTAACTATACAAACCATATACTAACTATATATACTAACTATATATACTAACTATATATACTAACTATACTAACTATACTAACTCTATATACTAACTATACAAACCATATACTAACTCGATATACTAACTATACAAACCATATACTAACTCTATATACTAACTAACTATACTAACTATACAAACCAAATACTAACTCTATATACTAACTATATATACTAACTAACTATACTAACTATACAAACCATATACTAACTCTATATACTAACTATACAAACCATATACTAACTCTATATACTAACTATATATACTAACTATACTAACTATACAAACCATATACTAACTATACAAACCATATACTAACTCTATATACTAACTCTATATACTAACTCTATATACTAACTATACAAACCATATACTAACTATATATACTAACTATACTAACTATACAAACCATATACTAACTATATATACTAACTATATATACTAACTATACTAACTATATATACTAACTATACAAACCATATACTAACTATATATACTAACTATATATACTAACTATACTAACTCTATATACTAACTCTATATACTAACTATACAAACCATATACTAACTATATATACTAACTATACTAACTATACAAACCATATACTAACTATATATACTAACTAACTATACTAACTATACCAACCATATACTAACTCTATAAACCATATACTAACTATATATACTAACTATACTAACTATACTAACTATACAAACCATATACTAACTCTATAAACCATATACTAACTATATATACTAACTATACTAACTATATATACTAACTATACAAACCATATACTAACGATATAAACCTATACTAACTATATATACTAACTATATATACTAACTATACTAACTATACAACCCATATACTAACTATACAAACCATATACTAACTATTAACCATATACTAACTATATATACTAACTATATATACTAACTATACAAACCATATACTAACTCTATTAACCATATGCAACTATATATACTAACTATACTAACTATATATACTAACTATATATACTAACTATACAACCCATATACTAACGATATAAACCATATACTAACTATATATACTAACTATACTAACTATATATACTAACTATATATACTAACTATACAAACCATATACTAACTCTATTAACCATATGCTAACTATATATACTAACTATACTAACTATATATACTAACTATACAAACCATATACTGACTCTATTAACCATATGCTAACTATATATACTAACTATACTAACTATATATACTAACTATACAAACCATATACTAACTCTATTACCATATGCTAACTATATATACTAACTATACTAACTATATATACTAACTATACAAACCATAGACTAACTATATAAAACCATATACTAACTCTATAAACCATATACTAACTATATATACTAACTATACTACCTATATATATATAATAATATATATATATATATATATATATTAACTATACAAACTATATATACCAACTATACAAACCATATACTAACTCTATAAACCATATACTAACTGTATATACTAACTATACTAACTATATATACTAACTATACTAACTATACTAACTATATATACTAACTATACTAACTATATATACTAACTATACTAACTATATATACTAACTATACAAACCATATACTAACTCTATAAACCATATACTAACTGTATATACTAACTATACTAACTATATATACTAACTATACAACCCATATACTAACTCTATAAACCATATACTAACTATATATACTAACTATATATACTAACTATATATACTATATATACTAACTATACTAACTGTACTAACTCTATATACTAACTATACTAACTATGTATATTAACTATACAAACCATATACTAACTCCATAAACCATATACTAACTCTATTTACTAACTCTATATACTAACTATACAAACCATATACTAACTCCATAAACCATATACTAACTATACTAACTATATATACTAACTATACTAACTATACAAACCATATAATAACTCCATAAACCATATACTAACTCTATTTACTAACTCTATATACTAACTATACAAACCATATACTAACTCGATATACTAACTATACAAACCATATACTAACTCTATATACTAACTAACTATACTAACTATACAAACCAATACTAACTCTATATACTAACTATATATACTAACTAATATATACTAAACTATACCAACCATATACTAACTCTATATACTAACTATACAAACCATATACTAACTCTATATACTAACTATATATACTAACTATACTAACTATACAACCCATATACTAACTATACAAACCATATACTAACTCTATATACTAACTCTATATACTAACTCTATATACTAACTATACAAACCATATACTAACTATATATACTAACTATATAACTATACAAACCATATACTAACTATA